>NC_057796.1:47409921-47532447 GCF_018294505.1 Triticum aestivum
AGTTTTGTACGAAAACTTGTTTAGGTCATAGTTAGTGTTTCATAAAAGCTTTTTATTTGTTTCTTTTTGCAAATAAAATTTTATGAAAAATACCTTCTGTTAACTTAGTTGTTTCACTTTGTATTTTCTGTTAATTTATAAGTTTAGTGTTTTAATTGTTGTTAAGTTTTTACTTGGGACAAAACTATTTTGTGTTATGTCTTAGAGTTTTCTTTATTAGTTTTGTAGTTGTCCTTTGTTCTTATTTGGTGTCCCTTGTTGTTTTGCAATTTATTTGTTGGTTTTATTATGAGTGTTAGAATTTCTTGCTAGTATGTTTGCTTATATGAATGCTATGTTTGACTATATAGATTTTCAACGGAGTGACGAATAGTTCTACCAAGTCATTATTCTGAGAGTGTTGTTATCTTCATCAAGTAATACCAGGCAAGTTCACTTTGACCATGTTTTTCATACCTATGTTTTATTGCATTTAGTGTCATCTTTGCAACAATCCCTCCAGTAGTGATATTGAATTCTTGTAGTTGAGTAGTATGCATGAGGTAGGAACCCATCACCCTCTTACCAAGCCCGGGACGTTATTTATTTTAATGCTATGCTATAGTAGACGGGGTTTGGTATGAGTGCACGAGAGTGGTGTGAAGAAGGAGGACTCTACGTCAATGACGACAACTCCATGATGGCATATGCGAGGACTGCATCTTCAAGGCCTCAAGACTTCAAGACTCGAGACAAGAATTCAATACACACTACTGGGTGAAGGACGGTTGACGGGCACCCTGGAGAAACCAGTGGATGGCCGGGATGCATGGAGAAGCGCCATGACATCTTGTGGAAAGCTTCACCCAGACTCAAAGAGACGGAAGAATACTTCATGCCCGGAAGCTTACCTGTGCAACCGCAAGTCACTATGGGCTCTGGCTTGGTTGACCTTAGTTGTGACTCTGGCTGGGACGGTGCTAGCAGATGTAGAACTACGGTAGGATTGGATGAGCACCGGACAGTGGTCAGAGGAACTCTTTGGAAGACCATGTTTCGGTCATCTTGTTCTCAAACACCCTGAAGTGCGAGAACGTAAAAAGAGGGATCGAATCTTGCGGGTAAAGTGTACAAACCTCTGCAGAGGGTTTAAACCTAATCGATTAGCCGTGTCCCCGGTTATGGACAATTTGCGCCTCTTGACTTGGATCTATCTCGGAACTCTCAACACCGGACTGATAACATAATTGTGGGCAAGTTATGATGATTTTGGGCCATGAGATATCGGTTGGCAGAACCATGTCATGATAGAAAACTCCGTAGTACAGACTCTTGATGTTCCTTTGTTATAGGAAAATAAAACCAGCTTTTACGCAAACAAAACTCAGATACAGAGCCACAAAGCCATATTGCATATAGTATAGTTAATCATCTGTTTTTATTATAGTGATCTTGCCGGTACATTCAATGTACTGACCTACACGGCTGCAACGTATCATGTTGCAGGATTATTTCTACGACGAGTGAGTTTCATTGATTGGGTTACGGTCTACACTCAACCTGCCGATGGCGTTGATGGGACGCCACACCCGATTGTTTGTTTCCGCTGAGATTTATGAGGTATATACCAGTTTTACATTATTTATACATGTGATTGCACTTTGATATATACATTGATGTACTGTGTGTGCCAGCATATTGATCCAGGGATGGCACAGATACACAGAGACTTGACCGTCTGAGGTCGGGTCGCTACAGATATGGTATCAGAGCACATGTTGACTGTAGGACGTGACCCTAGAAACTGGAAAGCCCTAGGATAGGATATCTCTAAAACTTTATTTTCAAAAAGACTCTTACTTCTCGTCTTTTCTGATTTTTTCAAGTAGTCCCTCTTACCTCCAATAGCCGGAGTATACCCTTTTTCCTTTGGACCACACGGAGGATCAACTGATGTCACTCCAAGAAGTGCAAGATATCGGAAAAATGATGACCAACTCAGAGTAAAGAGGATTACACTATATATTTCGGAGGAAAGAAGCTATAGCAGTTGAAGACTTTGAAGGCTTGAAGAATTCAGAGACTCTGAAGATTGATTTGACCTTTAGAAGACCAAACCCCTGTTATATATACTTATGTTAGATACAATGATTTGTGAGCTGTCATTTGTATGATGTTTTTCCGACAGCCGCAAATAAAACCTATTTTAAAAACTATTGTTTGTATTGTGTGTATATCGCTCTATTCTTCTCTCTTCTCTCACCCTAAAACCCTTGGACCCAATAGGTGATGAATGAAGAAGGACTGATATTCTCTGGACTGGTGACTCAGCCGAAGGCAGAGCTATGGATTAAAAACATGGAGGATCACTTCAAAAAAAATGATTTCAAGGAAGTATGAGGTTCAAGATGCTATTTAGTATTTTACCGAGAGTGCTGCAACCTGGTGGAAAATGCATCAAGCCATACAAGGATGCAACGGAGCAAAAACTTGGGAGGAATTCAACAAGACTCTGTTGAGATCTTGTCTTATTGGGAAGAACTATGATAACCCGAAGAAGAAACCTTGTGCCTGCAAGATTTGCGGAGAAATAGGACACACCCAGGAGGAACACAAGGATGGATGCCCTCATTGTGAGGAGAATTATCCAGATGAAGAATGCCCCACTAGGCAGGTGACTTGCTTGTTGTGTGAAGGAACTACACACGACCCTGGTTAGTGTCATATTTACCCCAAGGTACAAGAAATTACCAAGCAGCAGAAAGAAGCCATGAAAGAAACCCTCAGGGAAAATTCAGAAGAACCTGTGATGAAGGAAGTTATTGAAGACCCTGATGGTGAAGGCCTAAACAAATTTTCGCCCAAGCCTGCTATTCATGTGGAGAAGAAGGACATTTTTCAGAGTATTGCACGAAGGAAAGCCAAGAGTATCTCAGAGACTTCCCGACAGCAGAAGTAAAGTTTGACCCTCAGGAAATAGAAGCTCTGATCATTACGGATAAATCTAGAAAGAGAAAATGAAGGCATACCCAGAACACCCCAATTTCTACAGGAAAGGACCTGAGTCAGATCACTTGTTACAAGTGCAAGACCTTAGGTCACTATGCCAATAAATGTCCAGAAAAGAAGCCAAGAATCCAAGGAGCCTACATAATCACAAAGAAGCCCCGAGACATTTGTTTTCGCTGCAAGGAAGCAGGACATTTTTCTAGGGAATGTTCAAATCAGAAGAAAGCTGGAGCTGAGTAGTTGAGATTTTGATATGGATAATAAGAGTGGTAGAAAGCAATCTTATTTTCATAAGTCGATGAGTTGAGTTATGTAATGGGTGCTCAGAGATTGTAATGAATTCATGAAATCAATAATGTTAATGTGTCATGATTTCATATGTTGAATTTTATGAGTTGTTACTCTATGAACAAAGATTTTGACCATTTTCGAGGATATGAGAAATATGGTCCATGGATGAAATTGTGCATTTCATTTTAAGGGTGGTAGTACCCTGTAAGAACGCCCGACCAATGGAAAAGGAAATGTGTCCCACAGATTGGAGTTTGGACAAAAAATAGTTGGAGTTTTTCTTTTGATACGATGGTTATGAAGAAACGAAGTACTATTGGATTTAAAGGAGGTGTAATATGGAACAAGAGTTACTCCAAGGATGAGTTAAACTTGTACAAGTGTTGAAGTGAGCCAAGATTTGAAAAGGAACATACGTAACCTTGATGAAGGAAGAAATTTGGAAGAATCGGTGATTCAATCAGCATGCGTTTCCTAGGAGGATACGCAAAAGCATGAGAGTCATGAAGAACGATAGATGTATGGTTCAGCTTGCAGAACCAATGGAATTATCCGAACTAAGTTCGTCGACAAGAGAAATTCTGCAATGCTTGTGAGAATTCCCGAGTGTTAGAAATGCGAGATTCGCTAAACCTTATACAGAGTAATGATTTGGGTGCGGAATGGATTGATCACCATACCGACTTACTCTGGTCATTCGCTCTTGCTATTTGGAATGGTAAATCTGAGTGACTTACCCATAGTAGAGAGACGACGATATCAAACCTTGTTTAAACCATAGAATGCTAGAACGATGGATCCCTATAACAGGCAACCGTTGCCAATTGTAGGATATACGGTGAGATTCAACCCAAACCCTTTTCTGCAGGAGAAACCATTAATTGTTGACCACCATTAGATTTCGCTAATTAATTAGAATTGGCGACAGACCTGTCAGATATGAAGACCCAGTCTCGGAAGAACCTCACCAGGATGAAAGGACACGAGTTTGAGGAAAAGGTTATGCCCTACTGGAAGAGCCCCAGTGTAGGAGTTACTCCGAAGATGTGAGAAGACCGATAGTGTCCACACTAAGGATGGAGTACATAAGATCTGTTGGAACCATAGCCCTGTTTTTAAGTGTGGTAGCACACTAGACCATTCTGATTGATGGATTTGCTAGAAGACCCCCAAACCCTAACCTTTCTTGCTAGCCTCTTCGAATCTCGAGGACGAGATTCATTTAAGTGTGGTAGGTTTGTAACATCCCAAAATTCTAAATTTTGGAATGCTATATTAAATAAATAATTATGCTTGTTTGTTTGATTGTGGTGGGGTTGCTTGTGTGAAATGGAGTGAAATTTGAAACTTTTTGAAAATTGAATGAGTGGGAAAGAAATGACTTTCCCAAACTTTCACCTTGCATTTATGATCTCCATGAATTCAAATTCATTTCATCACAAAACCCTAGAGTGAAGATGATATGACATCTTCCATATGAATAAATGAAAAGGGTTTTGAAAAGATTTGAATTCCATCCGAAAAATATTTCAAATTCAAAACTTTATGCAACTCAATGATTTTTAGGAGAGAAGATAAAATGACTTCTTCAATTATATGAAATATGAGTTGGAAGTTAAAAAGAATCAAATTGAAAGTCATTTGAAAGTATTTTGAAACTCCCTTTCAATTTGGAATTATTTGGATTTTATTTAAATTATTTTTCTCCTGAAAATAAATAAATGTTAATAAGGGTAAATTGATTCCCTTCAATGGAAAATTATGAGAAAATAAATTTGAAATCATTTTGGTATTTTAAAAATGATTTTTGTTGGGTTTTAATGCAACAGTAGCACTATTTGCTTTATTTGAATTTTTGTAGATTTTATTTGCCTCTGAAAATGTGTTCATGTTTTAGAAATTATTTTTCTGAAACTTTTGATATATTATATTCCTATATAATATTTTTATTTATTTATTTGTGTTGTTTTATTTTCTGTGTTTTGTTAAAAAGAAAAAAAAGCAAACGGCCGAAGCCACTGAGGCCCATCTCTTTGTCTCTCCCCTAGCTACCGAATGGGCCAGCCCAACTCCCCAGCACCTGGCCCCCCTTGCGAAAACCCTTCGCGCAGGTCGCCCGCTCCCTCTCGCTCTTGCCCGTAGCCACTGACGCGTGGGGCCCGCCGTCTTCTTCCTCCCCACGCCAAGTCGCGCCGCCGCCGCCGGAATCCCGATCTTCTCGGGATCACGAATCCCCTCGCCCCCTCCTCCAAGAACTCCTCCCCCTATAAATACCCCTCTCCCTCGACCCGTTCCCCTCCTTTCCCCTCACCGAAACCCCTTGCCTCGCCCGTAATCTCTCGCCGGAGCGGAGCACCGCCGCCGCACCATTGATGCCTAGAGCCCGCCTCCGACCTCCCCGAGACCCGCCGCCACCACCATCGTGATCCCCTCCCTCGACTATACCTTCCCAACAACTCACCTGAGCCGCAAAACCACCGGATCGCCATCGTCGTTGATCACCATGTTTCGTTCATCTTGTTCTCAAACACCCTGAAGTGCGAGAACGTAAGAAGAGGGATCGAATCTTGCGGGTAAAGTGTACAAACGTCTGCAGAGGGTTTAAACCTAATCAATTAGCCGTGTCCCCGGTTATGGACAATTTGAGCCTCTGGACTTGGATCTATCTCGGAACTCTCAACACCGGACTGATAACATAATTGTGGGCAAGTTATGATGATTTTGGGCTATGAGACATCGGTTGGCAGAACCATGTCATGATAGAAAACTCCGTAGTACAGACTCTTGATGTTCCTTTGTTATAGGAAAATAAAACCAGCTTTTACGCAAACAAAACTCAGATACAGAGCCACAAAGCCATATTGCATATAGTATAGTTAATCATCTATTTTTATTATAGTGATCTTGCCGGTACATTCAATGTACTGACCTACACGGCTGCAACGTATCATGTTGCAGGATTATTTCTACGACGAGTGAGTTTCATTGATTGGGTTACGGTCTACACTCAACCTGCCGATGGCGTTGATGGGACTCCACACCCGATTGTTTGTTTCCGCTGAGATTTATGAGGTATATATCAGTTTTACATTATTTATACATGTGATTGCACTTTGATATATACATTGATGTACTGTGTGTGCCAGCATACTAATCCAGGGATGGCACAGATACACAGAGACTTGACCGTCTGAGGTCGGGTCGCTACAATGGAGATCCAACGAACCATTTTCATTGGGTGTGAAACCATATAAGGTTTTATTCAAGTAAACAAAACAACAATTATTCTCTAACTTAAATGAATAACCGTGTTGCAATAAACATGATCAAATCATATTTATGCTCAACGCAAACACCAAATAACATTTATTTAGGTTCAACACTAATCCCGAAAGTATAGGGAGTGTGCGATGATGATCATATCAATCTTGGAACCACTTCCAATACACATCGTCACTTCATCTTTTACTAGTCTCTGTTTATTCTGCAACTCCCGTTTCGAGTTACTACTCTTAGCAACTGAACCAGTATCAAATGTCGAGGGGTTGCTATAAACACTAGTAAGTACACATCAATAACATGTATATCCAATATACCTTTGTTCACTTTGCCATCCTTCTTATCCACCAAATACTTGGGGCAGTTCCGCTTCCAGTGACCAGTTCCTTTGCAGTAGAAGCACTTAGTCTCAGGCTTAGGTATAGACTTGGGCTTCTTCACTTGAGTAGCAACTTGCTTGCCGTTCTTCTTGAAGTTCCCCTTCTATCCCTTTGCCCTTTTCTTGAAACTCGTGGTCTTGTTAACCATCAACACTTGATGCTCTTTCTTGATTTCTACCTTCGTCGATTTCAGCATCGTGAAGAGCTCGGGAATTACTTTCGTCATCCCTTGCATACTATAGTTCATCACGAAGTTCTACTAACTTGGTAATGGTGACTAGAGAATTCTGTCAATCACTATTTTATCTAGAAGATTAACTCCCACTTGATTCAAGCGATTGTAGTACCCAGACAATCTGAGCACATGCTCACTGCTTGAGCTATTCTCCTCCATCTTTTAGCTATAGAACTTGTTGGAGACTTCATATCTCTCAACTCGGGTATTTGCTTGAAATATTAACTTCAACTCCTGGAACATCTCATATGGTCCATGACGTTCAAAACGTCTTTGAAGTCCCGATTCTAAGCCGTTAAGCATGGTGCACTAAACTATCAAGTAGTCATCATATTGAGCTAACCAAATGTTCATAACGTCTGCATCTGCTCCTGCAATAGGTCTGTCACCTAGCGGTGCATCAAGGACATAATTTTTCTGTGCAGCAATGAGGATAATCCTCAGATCACGGATCCAATCCGCATCTTTGCTACTAACAGCTTTCAACATGATTTTTCTCTAGGAACATATCAAAAATAAACACAGGGAAGCAACAACGCGAGCTATTGATCTACAACATAATTTGCAAAATACTATCAGGACTAAGTTCATGATAAATTCAAGTTCAATTAATCATATTACTTAAGAACTCCCACTTAGATAGACATCCCTCTAATCATCTAAGTGATTACGTGATCCAAATCAACTAAACCATGTCCGATCATCACGTGAGATGGAGTAGTTTCAATGGTGAACATCACTATGTTGATCATATCTACTATATGATTCACGCTCGACCTTTCGGTCTCTGTGTTCCGAGGCCATATCTGCATATGATAGGCTCGTCAAGTTTAACCTGAGTATTCCGCGTGTGCAACTGTTTTGCACCCGTTGTATTTGAACGTAGAGCCTATCACACCCGATCATCACGTGGTGTCTCAGCACGAAGAACTTTCGCAACGGTGCATACTCAGGGAGAACACTTTTATCTTGAAATTTTAGTGAGAGATCATCTTATAATGCTACCGTCAATCAAAGCAAGATAAGATGCATAAAAGATAAACATCACATGCAATCAATATCAGTGATATGATATGGCCATCATCATCTTGTGCTTGTGATCTCCATCTCCGAAGCACCGTCATGATCACCATCGTCACCGGCTCGACACCTTGATCTCCATCGTAGCATCGTTGTCGTCTCGCCAACTATTGCTTTTATGACTATCGCTACCGCTTAGTGATAAAGTAAAACAATTACATGGCGATTGCATTGCATACAATAAAGCGACAACCATATGGCTCCTGCCAGTTGCCGATAACTCGGTTACAAAACATGATCATCTCATACAATAAAATTCTGCATCATGTCTTGACCATATCACATCACAACATGCCCTGCAAAAACAAGTTAGACGTCCCTACTTTGTTGTTGCAAGTTTTACGTGGCTGCTACGGGCTTAGCAAGAACCGTTCTTACCTACGCATCAAAACCACAATGATAGTTTGTCAAGTTGGTGCTGTTTTAACCTTCGCAAGGATCGGGCGTAGCCACACTCGGTTCAACTAAAGTGAGAGAGACAGACACCCGCCGGTCACCTTTAAGCAACGAGTGCTCGTAACAGTGAAACCAGTCTCGTGTAAGCGTACGCGTAATGTCGGTCCGGGCCGCTTCATCTCACAATACCGCTGAACCAAAGTATGACATGCTGCTAAGCAGTATGACTTATATCGCCCACAACTCACTTGTGTTCTACTCGTGCATAGCATCAACGCATAAAAACTTGGCTCTGATGCCACTGTTGGGGAACATAGTAATTTCAAAAAAATTCCTACGCACACGCAAGATCATGGTGATGCATAGCAATGAGAGAATAGAGTGTTGTCCACGTACCCTCGTAGACCGAAAGCGGAAGCGTTAACACAACGCGGTTGATGTAGTCGTACGTCTTCACGATCCGACCGATCAAGTACCGAACGCACGGCACCTCCGAGTTCAGCACACGTTCAGCTCGATGACGTCCCTCGAACTCCGATCCAGCCGAGTGTCGAGGGAGAGTTTCGTCAGCACGACGGCGTGGTGACGATGATGATGTTCTACCGACGCAGGGCTTCGCCTAAGCACCGCTACGATATTATCGAGGTGTAATATGGTGGAGGAGGGCACCGCACACGGCTAAGAGATCAATAGATCAATTGTTGTGTCTATCGGGTGCCCCCTTGCCCCCGTATATAAAGGATGGAGGAGGGGAGGCCGGCCAGCCCTTAGGGCGCGCCAGAAGTGTGGAGTCCTACTAGGACTCCCTAGTCCTAGTAGGATTCCTCCTCCCACATGGAATAGGACAAAGGGAAGGGAAAAGGAGAAGGAAAGAAGGGGGCGTCCCCCTTCCCTAGTCCAATTCTGCCAGACCATGGGGAGGGGTGCGGCCACCTTTTGAGGCCTTTCTCTCCTTTCCCGTATGGCCCATTAAGGCCCAATACGAATTCCCGTAACTCTCCGGTACTCCGAAAAATACCCGAATCACTCGGAACCTTTCCGATGTCCGAATATAGTCGTCCAATATATCGATCTTTACGTCTCGACCATTTCGAGACTCCTCGTCATATCCCTGATCTCATCCGGGACTCCGAACTCCTTCGGTACATCAAAACACATAAACTCATAATATAACCGTCATCTAACTTTAAGTGTGCGGACCCTACGGGTTCGAGAACTATGTAGACATGACCGAGACACGTCTCCGGTCAATAACCAATAGCGGAACCTGGATGCTCATATTGGCTCCCACATATTCTACGAAGATCTTTATCGGTCAAACCGCATAACAACATACGTTGTTCCCTTTGTCATCGGTATGTTACTTGTCCGAGATTCGATCGTCGGTATATCAATACCTAGTTCAATGTCGTTACCGGCAAGTCTCTTTACTCGGTCCGTAATACATCATCCCGCAACTAGCTCATTAGTTGCAATGCTTGCAAGGCTTATAGTGATGTGCATTACCGAGTGGGCCCAGAGATACCTCTCCGACAATCGGAGTGACAAATCCTAATCTCGAAATACGCCAACCCAACAAGTACCTTCGGAGACACCTGTAGAGCACCTTTATAATCACCCAGTTATGTTGTGACGTTTGGTAGCACACAAAGTGTTCCTCCGGTAAACGGGAGTTGCATAATCTCATAGTCATAGGAACATGTATAAGTCATGAAGAAAGCAATAGCAACATACTAAACGATCGAGTGCTAAGCTAACGGAATGGGTCAAGTCAATCACATCATTCTCCTAATGATGTGATCCCGTTAATCAAATGACAACTCATGTCTATGGCTAGGAAACATAACCATCTTTGGTCAACGAGCTAGTCGAGTAGAGGCATACTAGTGACACTCTGTTTGTCAATGTATTCACACATGTATCAAGTTTCCGGTTAATACAATTCTAGCATGAATAATAAACATTTATCATGATATAAGGAAATAAATAATAACTTTATTATTGCCTCTAGGGCATATTTCCTTCAGGTAGAACATCATCATCGTCACCACACCGTCGTGCTGACGAAACTGTCGGGACCCCGATTCCAAGTCACACCGATCTAGCCTGTAACACCGCATATCACTTTGCGGCCTCACGCACGGTACTCCCACGGGTGTCGCCTTACCATGGCCCGGGACCGTTTGCGCCTTTTGGCTCGCGTATATGACAATGTCGCTAGCATCCATATACAGAGAACCCGGGCCGACATGGCTAGTCGTGAAACCAAAGCGGCACTAACGTATGGGGACAGGCATACATGAATCAACATTGAACGTGTCGGTCAGCAACGTGCGAATCTGGGCTGTAGCACTGGGCTAACAGGACTCCGGGAACCCGGGCTGTAGCAGGCTAGACAGGACTCCGGATGTCACCGCGTGACATTTCCCCGAAGGGACAGACACAGGAACGATATGAATCACATGCCGGCCAGTCAGGTGTCCAGAGCAGTAGTGCTGGGCTAGCAGGACTCTGGTGAACCGGGCTGTAGCGGACTACTATGGCTCAAGGAGGCACTAGACTACATTTCCCCATAAGAGAGGCTGCTAAGGATAGACAACTAGATTGTCGAATCCCACACATACCAAGCATTTCAATCATACACACAATATGCTCGATATGTGCAAATACAACATGGCATCACAACAAGACTCTACGACTCAGAGTATTTATTCATTAGGCTCCGAAGAGCCAGATATTACAAGCATGGGTCTCATGACCCAACATTCAGAGCATACAAGTCAAAGCACATGCGGAAGCTTAACATGTCTGAGTACAGACATCTACAAATGAAAAAGGCTGAGAAGCCTGACTATCTACCAGATCCTGCCGAGGGCACAAGATCGTAGCTGAGGTATCAAGCTAAACGTCGAAGTCCACACGAAACTACTAGTGAGACTGACGTCTCTCTGCAAACATAAAATAAGCAAACGTGAGTACAAATGTACCCAGCAAGACTTACATCAGAACTATCTACATATGCATCGGTATCAACAAAAGGGGGTAGTGGAGTTTAACTGCAGCAAGCCAGCTTTGACTCGGTGGCTATCCTAACTACGACTGCAAGTAACTCTTTTGAGGTGGCGCACACGAGTCCACATATTCACCATATCAATACTCCACTATGGATCCGCTCCCGTCTCCCTACGAGAACGCCATCCATAGCACTCACGCTTATCTTGCGCATTTTAGGGTATCCACTTTCACTTGTCTATGAACTGTTATAGGCAACCCAGAAGTCCTTTACCGCGGACACGGCTATTCGAATAGATCATATTAACCCTGCAGGGGTGTACTTCGTCACACACGCTCTCGCCACTTACCACCATGTACACGTCGTGTACCTCGGCAACCTTCAAGCGGAAGCCTGGCGAGGGAGTCGGCCACAGCCTACCTAAACACTCAAGTCTCTAGTCCAGGTTTATCGCCTATTCAGGTTCCATCCGCAGGGAGTCCGGCCGAGGTTTCCACATACGGCCCCGAACGATGTGTGCAGGGTTCCCGAGACACCAAACGGGCGCCCGGTACACCGTGCCACATGCCTACCGCATCACAACCCACCCCTCGGTCAGCGCTGTCCACGGCCTCCAGCATACTACAAACACCAGAAACTACTTGCAACTCCTGGACAGAGGACAAGGGTGATTAAGAAGCCGAGAGGGTCCATTGGTTTCGGGCCCAATGCGTGGTAGTAACTGTATCATGGATCACAAACACAGAACTCAGTTCCTGAGGACGGCTTCAATGAGACAACCCACCATGTACTCCTACATGGCCTCTCACCGCTACCTTTACCAAATCGTGTTCACACACTTAGCTCACACACAGTAGGACATGTTCATCACCATTCCAATTCATCCCCGATGAATCAGACCCGACTCAACTCTAAGCAGTAGCAGGCATGACAAACAAGCATGAATGAGTAGGCACATCAGGGCTCAAACAACTCCTACTCATGCTAGTGGGTTTCAACTATTTACTGTGGCAATGACAGGTCATGCAGAGGATAAGGGGTTCAACTACCGCAGCATGTAACAGTTGAATCGTTGTTGTCCTAATGTAGTAAAGAGAGCAGGAGCGAGAGAGTGGGATTGTATCGGAATGAACAAGGGGGGTTATGCTTGCCTGGCACTTCTGAAGATAGCATTGAGTCTTCATTAGTGTCATCGAACTCATCGTCGGAAACACGGCTATCGAGAGGGGACAATTCCGGCAACAGAGAGGAAACACAATCAATGCAATGCACAATATGATGCATCATCATGACATGGCAATATGAATGTGTTTTGAGCTAATGCAGCTAGCAACATATTAAATGGAGTTGGTTTGAACCTTAGGTTCAAATTCAAACTCCATATAAGACATTTCAAATGCCATTTATTCAAATTGTCATATACAGTGGCTGTAAGTTGTTCAAACATGCATGAGGATGCCATAAACAAATTCTTTGGATTTTTCTGATAATTTTTCATATATAAATCATTTCATTTGGAGCTACGGTTGAATTTCTATGAATTTTAGAAGTTAGGGCATTTTCTGGAATTTTCTGAATTATTTTAAATCCAAAAAATACTTTACTGCGTCAGCCTGACGTCATCACTGCGTCAGCGAGTCAACGGGCTGGCTAGGGTCAAACCTGACCCGTGGGACCTGCCTGTCAGTGACTAACCCGCTAACCTAAGTTAATTAGTGTTAAACTAATACTAACTAAAGTGTCAGTGGGGGTTGGCCCACGCGTCAGTGACAGAGGGGAGGTCAAACCCCGGGCCGAACAGGTCAAACTCGCCGGCGACTCGACGCCGGCGAGGCCCGAGACGGCGGCGCGGCTCGGAAAGCGCCCACAGGGCACGGGCGAGGCCGTTCTTGGGCTCATTGGAGAGCTCTTGCAGGCGCGCGTCGAATGGTGGTAGTGGCTGGGCCTGTGGTGTCCGGAGTCGACGGCGGCGAGCTCTTTCGCGGCCGCCGGAGTTTCGGTGGGTGCGGGGTTAGCGCTGCGGCTTGCAAACAAACGGGCTATCGCGCTAGAGTTGCTCTACGGAACGTCGCGAGTGCAACGGTCGCACGCGCGGGGCCATTTGGTCGCCGGAGCCACGGCGGCGACGAGCTCATGCGGCGGCGAGCTTCGGGCACGGTGGCTAGTCTAGCTAGAGCTTGAAATCGAGCACGGAAGTAGGGGGAAACGGTTCAGGGGCTCACAGCGAGGTCGATGAGTAGCTCAGCGTGCTCGGGGAGGCGGAGACGGCGGCGAATCGCCGGTGAGGTTGCCGGCGGCTGAAGGTTGGGGATGAGCTCGGGGAAGACGCTAGAGGGCTCCCGCGGTGGAATGGGTTGGTGTTGACGACGCAGAAGGCGATGGCGGTTCCTCTGGACCCATCGGGGAGGCACGGGATGGACGGTGGCCGCGGTAATTTGCGTCGGCGACGACGAGCTCCGCTCGGGTGTGCTCGGGAGAGGGAGCAGAGGGCGAGGGAGAGAGCAGAGAGTGAGGGGGAGAGGCGAGGGGCTGCGGGGCGTCTCCGTGGCACGTCTGGAGGGGTCGGGGTCGTGCGGCTGAAGCAGGAGGTGGCAAGGCGTCGTCGGCGTGCTCGCCACGCACCTGTCTGTCCTCCTGGCAGGAGGATGAAGACCACTCAGCCCCTGGTGGGCTGGGCCTCTTCTGCCAGGTAAGGCCCAGGTGAGGTTTCTGTCTTTCCATAATTTCTGTTCTGTTTTCTATTTTGTTTTGATCTGTTTTGAATTAGTAAAAATACTAACTCATTTTGTAAAATCCTGATAAAAATTGTGGGCACTTTTGAAAATATTTCCAACAGCCCTCAACTAGTTTCAGAATTATTAGAGCATTTAAATTATTTATAGGATTTAAATGCCCCAATTCAAAAACAATATGAGTTAATTCAAAAATCCAAAAATGACCAAGAAATAGGTGCATCATTTTTGGCAGAGGTTTTCACCTTTATCAAAAATCATGAACTTTTCTAAAGGGCAATCTGGGTTCATTGAAAGATTTAAACTTGAACCTAGTTGAATGCATTTGGTGCTAGGGTTTCAACGTCCCCATTTCAAGTTTCTTTGAAAATTAAACATGATGACATGAGGAACAAGCAAAGTCAGACAAGGGCTGATCTGGGGCTGTGACAGCTCACCCCCACTAAACAAGAATCTCTTCCCGAGATTCAAGACGTGAGGTAAGAAGACAGAGGGACACAAGCTAACATGATCTTCACGATCCAAGTTGCACTTCGTAAGAACGTTGATTCGATCACCATCTTTGTCTCGATGTCTTGCTCTGAGAACTCCAACCGACAAGACAACAAGAGGAAAGGGGAAAACTCTAGAAGGATCGATCTTCCCGAATATCGAACAACTCAAGATCAACTCATGGAGTGAGACGTTGAAACATCTCCTGAGCTGAGACTCAACACATACATCGAGAGAGGGATGAGGTGAGACAGAGAACGAAGATTCAAGTCGATAAGCACAATTCCACGCTGAATAAGACGGCGCATGGTTTCAAAGTAGCGAGGAGATAATTGCCATGATTCCATAACGGGGCACCTTAGGGAAGGGTGACTCGTAGAACTATTCCTTAAGTGGCAAAAAGAGTTACTTTTGATATAGAGATCATTGAAACTCTTTATACCAGCTTAAGGCAATCACAGCAATCGTTTGGCGGAGTTCGAAGGAATGGCATACCCGGACTAGAATGGATGATGTGAACTACCTTGTTGAAGACAATGCAAGGGATGATTTTGCTTATCATCGGAAATGGATGGGACCCATGGTAGGATGGCACAATGACGGTGCAAGCTGGGAACAAAAATGCAAATGCTAGGAATGATTCTAGTAACTGGGGAGGAGCTCAACAGTAGAGAGTGAATCTACTGTTTGAAAGGTTTGGCATAACCGAAGGAAACTGGGAACAATCCCAGTTAGTGCCGATGATAACACCTAGTGCTTGTGCGTGCTCTCAAGAACTTGAGCATTTCCATATTCATCAAGGTTGTACCAATATCCGTGTCAAGGATCCTGGCAACACAACATACTACCATGATGAACGGTGATGGAGGATGCAGGTGCAAAGGAGGACAACACTTTCTCAGATTTCACCTTAGCGAAGCCAGGGGAGCAAAATCTGGATGATCGACCGAGAGACATTTAGCACTCCGCTTCTAATGTTCTCCTTGATGTTCTAGCGTAACCCATTAGATGTGGTTTGGTATCTTGAACGTCAAGTAGTAGGTCGGACTTCGGGTGCGCAGAAATCCATAAGGAATAACTAGTGGAATAAATCCTAAGAAATCCTTATGGGGAGGTGGCCAACTTACTCAATCAAGATACTACCATAATAGGTCTTCCGGCTGGGTGTGTTGGCCACGACATCCACTTTACCGGTTATCGAGAGACCAATGTTATAATTCTTGGAAAATGTTGCAACCATCATATCTGCCGGAGATTCAGATCTGGTTGGTGTCAGGATATTCCAGACTCATCAAGTCTAGAAGGAGAATGAAAGTTTGCAACACAAATCGACGAGATGACGTTGCGAGATTCTCAGGGGATGAACTACGATAGCAAGCTCCAAAACATGAGCTGGTTCTGCTACAACATGTGAACACGCTGTCCCAGACAAGCATGACCACATAGTAGTCTTAGAATAAAACGCTACCGAGTTCTGATTGGGAACCATCATCGAGGATATCGAAGTCCTTGCATAAGGCATGCTCTTAAGAAGGAACTTCTTCTCCTTGAACAAATCAGTCAGTGGCTTGGTGTGCTAGGAACACATATAGAATGGAGGTAGCGAGCCTATCCAACCATAGCATACTTCGCACGTGCATGACTGACTTGGGATGGTTCCAGAAAACAAAACAAGCTTTCTTGGACTCACGGCGGCAACTTGCACCAGATGCACGTGAATCAGAGGAAGTCACTTCTTCCATCCAAACATATCCTTCATGAGGTAGCACGAAGAAAATGCTAGCACAAGTTTCCAACGCTAACTTAGATGTTCAACCCGAGTCATGGAGAAGGTAGTAGTGTTGCTGATGGGCTTAACAACAATTCATCCAGGTTTCCATGGAGATGGAATTCCATAATTATGTGAACAAGTGATAGCATTGGTCAGAGCCAAAAGATGTAATTGTGTATGCTCGAGGGATCAACCACGAGTAAGACAACATTATGAACATCGTTGGTTCTGATTTGACTTGATGATAGCCCATACTCAAATCAAAGATTTGGGTAAGACAATAGATCCAACAATTGATCACGAAGATCAATCAATGAAGATATCATCTTTCTTCAACACACACACAGACACAAGATATCCCTTTGGAAATGAACTAAGTTAGACAACCTTTTATCTTCCAACTCTCCAAGTTGTTGTTTAGCTTGACCAACTAGCTCAGGGGTATCCAACACAGATTCTTGGAGAAGGGGTGGTTTATTGGAAACCAAATTGTTCACAAACTCAACATATCGGTCAGGGACAACCTGGTGGTACTTCCAAGAAGATATTTGGAAAATCACGATCCACCGACATGTTAGTAAGATCGAGAACAATCTTGCTTTTCAGGGCAAGACGATATGACCGAATAAGCAAGGACTGACACTATCCTAACTCATTGATCGAAAAGTACACCGGGAATATGGACTAGGTAGCACGATCAGCCTCAGGATGGTGATTCAATAACCAACACGCTAAGGATGAAATTATTGTCCTTTAACTACCAAGCAACAGAGTTGCTAGGAGTATAGATTTCACACACCACGATTCACTTGTCAGTATTCCGGTTACAATAGCACGGAGAACGAAGAATGAATAACGATGGCCAGAAGTATCACTGCAACAAGAATTCATAAGGGTTGGTGCAATCCTCATGAGATCCCTGACATAAAGAGGGTAATACTCGTAGGTAGAACAGAACAAAAGCTGGTTAGGCATTTGATCTGCGAAATACAACTACTTTGACCCAATCCCCAGAGATGGACGAGGTACTGGAGTTTGTTTCTCCTAGTCATTCCGGATTAGAATGGCTTGACAGACCACAAGAATAATAGGCATCGATAACACAAATGCACAATTACTCCTGACTATCAATTGATAGACGAGGGCCAGAAAATAACTAAAGAGGGACAACTCAAAGGAACATATGTTTTTCTGAGTTGTGGATGCATAGATTGGTATGTCGAACCAAGTCCAACAAGTTTCTTCTAGATAACCCATGCAGAAAGGTAGGACTGGCAGAGTCACAATATGAATGGAGTACTCCTCAAGAGCGCCCTGGTTGTGATCTTTTGGTTAAAAGAACTTCTGCCATGATGGTTCATGGTATTGGAAGAATGAAATACCACGGACCTCGAGGACTAATGCAAAGGTTACTAATATCTTAAGGAGCTAGCAAATACTATCAACAGGAGGTGAGTGGAGTGAATCTCGGATTCAAACCCAGGAATAGAATGCCTACTAACTAAATGGCATCACGGGATGCTTTCGAGAATAATGGCCAGAATCATCACACTGGGGATGCGAGCATTGCTAGATTACTAAGTGGTCCTCTAAGACACCTAGGGTCATAATAATAACTCCAACATACACGACGAGGTAACGGAGTACCTCAACAGACCGATTAGTGTGCTTAATCCGGCCCAAAAGGACATCAGGTACGGGAGGAAGGAATTTGCAAATGCATCAGACTGTTTAGAAACCTGGGATGACTCTGACAGCATAACGGCTGTAAATGCTCAAAGGGATTGAGACATCCTAAAAAATGGTGGCATAACCACTCAACATCACAATATAAACTTCCGGGATCAATGGTCAACATACGGTAGTAGTAGGAACTGAACTGAGGCTTAAATCCATCAATCCTACGAGTCTACGGATTAGTAACACGTGATCCTGATAGAAAGATGAGAAGCCTAGTTCTTAATCCCCGTAGAAGAGAAGAGGGTGACTCAGATCAGAAGGGCATAAGGTATAAGAAGTAAAAAGAGCCTTACGTTCCCTTCCACAATCAATTCCCTTACATAACTAAAGCATTTCTAGACACAACTTCGACCAGTTTGGCTTGGTAATCCTACAGGCAGTCAGGCTCTGATACCAACGCTGTCGGGACCCCGATTCCAAGTCACACCGATCTAGCCTGTAACACCGCATATCACTTTGCGGCCTCACGCACGGTACTCCCACGGGTGTCGCCTTACCATGGCCCGGGACCGTTTGCGCCTTTTGGCTCGCGTATATGACAATGTCGCTAGCATCCATATGACAGAGAACCCGGGCCGACATGGCTAGTCGTGAAACCAAAGCGGCACTAACGTATGGGGACAGGCATACATGAATCAACATTGAACGTGTCGGTCAGCAACGTGCGAATCCGGGCTGTAGCACTGGGCTAACAGGACTCCGGGAACCCGGGCTGTAGCAGGCTAGGCAGGACTCCGGATGTCACCGCGTGACATTTCCCCGAAGGGACAGACAGGAACGATATGAATCACATGCCGGCCAGTCAGGTGTCCAGAGCAGTAGTGCTGGGCTAGCAGGACTCCGGTGAACCGGGCTGTAGCAGACTACTATGGCTCAAGGAGGCACTAGACTACATTTCCCCATAAGAGAGGCTGCTAAGGATAGACAACTAGATTGTCGAATCCCACACATACCAAGCATTTCAATCATACACACAATATGCTCGATATGTGCAAATACAACATGGCATCACAACAAGATTCTACGACTCAGAGTATTTATTCATTAGGCTCCGAAGAGCCAGATATTACAAGCATGGGTCTCATGACCCAACATTCAGAGCATACAAGTCAAAGCACATGCGGAAGCTTAACATGTCTGAGTACAGACATCTACAAATGAAAAAGGCTGAGAAGCCTGACTATCTACCAGATCCTGCCGAGGGCACAAGATCGTAGCTGAGGTATCAAGCTAAACGTCGAAGTCCACACGGAACTACTAGTGAGACTGACGTCTCTCTGCAAACATAAAATAAGCAAACGTGAGTACAAATGTACCCAGCAAGACTTACATCAGAACTATCTACATATGCATCGGTATCAACAAAAGGGGGTAGTGGAGTTTAACTGCAGCAAGCCAGCTTTCACTCGGTGGCTATCCTAACTACGACTGCAAGTAACTCTTTTGAGGTGGCGCACACGAGTCCACATATTCACCATATCAATACTCCACTATGGATCCGCTCCCGTCTCCCTACGAGAACGCCATCCATAGCACTCACGCTTATCTTGCGCATTTTAGGGTATCCACTTTCACTTGTCTATGAACTGTTATAGGCAACCCAGAAGTCCTTTACCGCGGACACGGCTATTCGAATAGATCATATTAACCCTGCAGGGGTGTACTTCGTCACACACGCTCTCGCCACTTACCACCATGTACACGTCGTGTACCTCGGCAACCTTCAAGCGGAAGCCTGGCGAGGGAGTCGGCCACAGCCTACCTAAACACTCAAGTCTCTAGTCCAGGTTTATCGCCTATTCAGGTTCCATCCGCAGGGAGTCCGGCCGTGGTTTCCACATACGGCCCCGAACGATGTGTGCAGGGTTCCCGAGACACCAAACGGGCGCCCGGTACACCGTGCCACGTGCCTACCGCATCACAGCCCACCCCTCGGTCAGCGCTGTCCACGGCCTCCAGCATACTACAAACACCAGAAACTACTTGCAACTCCTGGACAGAGGACAAGGGTGATTAAGAAGCCGAGAGGGTTCATTGGTTTCGGGCCCAATGCATGGTAGTAACTGTATCATGGATCACAAACACAGAACTCAGTTCCTGAGGACGGCTTCAATGAGACAACCCACCATGTACTCCTACATGGCCTCTCACCGCTACCTTTACCAAATCGTGTTCACACACTTAGCTCACACACAGTAGGACATGTTCATCACCATTCCAATTCATCCCCGATGAATCAGACCCGACTCAACTCTAAGCAGTAGCAGGCATGACAAACAAGCATGAATGAGTAGGCACATCAGGGCTCAAACAACTCCTACTCATGCTAGTGGGTTTCAACTATTTACTGTGGCAATGACAGGTCATGCAGAGGATAAGGGGTTCAACTACCGCAGCATGTAACAGTTGAATCGTTGTTGTCCTAATGTAGTAAAGAGAGCAGGAGCGAGAGAGTGGGATTGTATCAGAATGAACAAGGGGGGTTATGCTTGCCTGGCACTTCTGAAGATAGCATTGAGTCTTCATTAGTGTCATCGAACTCATCGTCGGAAACACGGCTATCGAGAGGGGACAATTCCGGCAACAGAGAGGAAACACAATCAATGCAATGCACAATATGATGCATGATCATGACATGGCAATATGAATGTGTTTTGAGCTAATGCAGCTAGCAACATATTAAATGGAGTTGGTTTGAACCTTAGGTTCAAATTCAAACTCCATATAAGACATTTCAAATGCCATTTATTCAAATTGTCATATACAGTGGCTGTAAGTTGTTCAAACATGCATGAGGATGCCATAAACAGATTCTTTGGATTTTTCTGATAATTTTTCATATATAAATCATTTCATTTGGAGCTACGGTTGAATTTCTATGAATTTTAGAAGTTAGGGCATTTTCTGGAATTTTCTGAATTATTTTAAATCCAAAAAATACTTTACTGCGTCAGCCTGACGTCATCACTGCGTCAGCGAGTCAACGGGCTGGCCAGGGTCAAACCTGACCCGTGGGACCTGCCTGTCAGTGACTAACCCGCTAACCTAAGTTAATTAGTGTTAAACTAATACTAACTAAAGTGTCAGTGGGGGTTGGCCCACGCGTCAGTGACAGAGGGGAGGTCAAACCCCGGGCCAAACAGGTCAAACTCGCCGGCGACTCGACGCCGGCGAGGCCCGAGACGGCGGCGCGGCTCGGAAAGCGCCCACAGGGCACGGGCGAGGCCGTTCTTGGGCTCATTGGAGAGCTCTTGCAGGCGCGCGTCGAATGGTGGTAGTGGCTGGGCCTGTGGTGTCCGGAGTCGACGGCGGCGAGCTCTTTCGCGGCCGCCGAAGTTCGGGTGGGTGCGGGGTTAGCGCTGCGGCTTGCAAACAAACGGGCTATCGCGCTAGAGTTGCTCTACGGAACGTCGCGAGTGCAACGGTCGCACGCGCGGGGCCATTTGGTCGCCGGAGCCACGGCGGCGACGAGCTCATGCGGCGGCGAGCTTCGGGCACGGTGGCTAGTCTAGCTAGAGCTCGAAATCGAGCACGGAAGTAGGGGGAAACGGTTCAGGGGCTCACAGCGAGGTCGATGAGTAGCTCAGCGTGCTCGGGGAGGCGGAGACGGCGGCGAATCGCCGGTGAGGTTGCCGGCGGCCGAAGGTTGGGGATGAGCTCGGGGAAGACGCTAGAGGACTCCCGCGGTGGAATGGGTTGGTGTTGACGACGCAGAAGGCGATGGCGGTTCCTCTGGACCCATCGGGGAGGCACGGGATGGACGGTGGCCGCGGTAATTTGCGTCGGCGACGACGAGCTCCGCTCAGGTGTGCTCGGGAGTGGGAGCAGAGGGCGAGGGAGAGAGCAGAGAGTGAGGGGGAGAGGCGAGGGGCTGCGGGGCGTCTCCGTGGCACGTCTGGAGGGGTCGGGGTCGTGCGGCTGAAGCAGGAGGTGGCAAGGCGTCGTCGGCGCGCTCGCCACGCACCTGTCTGTCCTCCTGGCAGGAGGAAGAAGACCACTCAGCCCCTGGTGGGCTGGGCCTCTTCTGCCAGGTAAGGCCCAGGTGAGGTTTCTGTCTTTCCATAATTTCTGTTCTGTTTTCTATTTTGTTTTGATCTGTTTTGAATTAGTAAAAATACTAACTCATTTTGTAAAATCCTGATAAAAATTGTGGGCACTTTTGAAAATATTTCCAACAGCCCTCAACTAGTTTCAGAATTATTAGAGCATTTAAATTATTTATAGGATTTAAATGCCCCAATTCAAAAACAATATGTGTTAATTCAAAAATCCAAAAATGACCTAGAAATAGGTGCATCATTTTTGGCAGAGGTTTTCACCTTTATCAAAAATCATGAACTTTTCTAAAGGGCAATATGGGTTCATTGAAAGATTTAAACTTGAACCTAGTTGAATGCATTTGGTGCTAGGGTTTCAACGTCCCCATTTCAAGTTTCTTTGAAAATTAAACATGATGACATGAGGAACAAGCAAAGTCAGACAAGGGCTGATCTGGGGCTGTGACAGCTACTCTCCATCAACACTCGGCTGGATCGGAGTTCGAGGGACGTCATCGAGCTGAACGTGTGCTGAACTCGGAGGTGCCGTGCGTTCGGTACTTGATCGGTCGGATCGTGAAGACGTACGACTACATCAACCGCGTTGTGTTAACGCTTCCGCTTTCGGTCTACGAGGGTACATGGACAACACTCTCCCCTCTCGTTGCTATGCATCACCATGATCTTGCGTGTTCGTAGGAATTTTTTTGAAATTACTACGTTCCCCAACACTTTTCTTCGGCAATCACGAGGGACTCGGCCAGCCGGCTGCTGGCTGCAGCACAGTCGGAGGATTTGTTGTAGTCTCCGGCTATGGTGATGATCCCCTTTGAACTCGGCATCTTCATCTTGAGGTAGGCGTAGTGGGGCACAGCCATGAACTTGGCCAGGGCAGGCCGGCCAAGCAACGCGTGGTAAGGGCTCTCTAAATCCACCACTTAAAACCAGATTGCTTCTCGGCGGAAGTAATCCTTGTCTCCGAAAAGAACATCCATTTTGATCTTGCCGATTGGTGAGCAGGACAGGCCGGGTACGATGCCATGGAACACAGTCCGGCTTGGCATGAGTTGCTTCGTCTTGATGTTCAGCTTCTCCATGGTGTCATGGTATAGTATGTTGATGCTGCTCCCTCCATCAATCAGTACTCGGGAGAAACGGGCAGCTCGCCTTTCTATCGCGAGGGTGGCGTCCAATACCAACGCATAAGAGCCGGGAGACGGCATCACCTCTGGGTGATCGGCCCGGCTCCAGCTGATAGGCTTCTTAGACCAATGCATAAACTCTGGGTTGTTGGAGGCGACCGCGTTGACTTCTTGCTGCTGTCGGCGCCGACTGCGTCTGTCTTCAGCTTGGCTTGTGAAGACGACGTAGGCGGCATGCTTGTTCGGGAACTCGTCTTGAATGGCTCCGACTACTGGTCGAGCAGCCGGCTGCTGAGGGGCTGGAGGCGGCTGGGCAGCAGGTGGAGGCGGCACCAGTCCGTCGCCTTTGGAGATTCGCGTGAGCCAATGACACTTCCGAGTCGTATGGTTGGATGGCTTCGCGCCGCTGTGGAACTTGCAGGGGGCATCAAGGGTTTGCTCGTAGGAGAAAGCCGGCTGCCAAGCCGGCCTGCCGCCCTTCTGCTTCTTGGGCATGGGCCGCTCTGTAGGTTGTTCGTCTTCGACTGTGGCTACTTGCCGGCTGCTAGAAGGCGGCATAGGGGCCTTGCGCTTGTGGTCGTTCGGGTGCGGGCATCGATTGGAGTCTCCAGCCGCCGTCTTGGGAGCCGGAGCGAGCACCTTTCCAGAGGCATCCACTCGAAGCTCGGTCTTCATTGAAGAGTCGGCCGTGGTGTACTTGTCTGCTATGATCAGCAGCTCGTCGAGGGTAGTCGGCTCGTCGCAGAGGAGTCGGTGCTTGAGGAGGGTGCCCTCTCGGCACCCGGCGGTGAAGTACTCTATGGCCTGAACCTCGTGCACCCCTTCGCAGGAGTTGCGGAGCTCGGCCCAACGCGTGAGGTAGTCACGAGTTGATTCGTTGGGCCCTTGGACGCACAAGGAAAACTGGCGGGGCTTGGGAGGCCGCTTGTATGTGCTGGTGAAGTTGCGGATGAAGACTTCCGTGAAGTCTAGCCAGCTGTTGACGCTGTAGGGCTTGAGGCTGTTCAACCAGGTGCGTGTCGTGCCTTGAAGCATAAGCGAGACGTATTTCACGGCAACGCGCCTGTTGCCGTTTGCTATGCTGACTGCGGTGGAGTAGTCGATCAACCAGTCTTCCGGCTTCATGGAGCCGTTGTATTTTGGCGTGTCTCTTGGGAGTGAGAACCCTTTGGGGAAGGGCTCGTCGCGGATGCGGGGGCCAAAGCAAGGCGGGCCAACATCATCTTCTTCTTCTAGCACCAGGGATCGCGCTAGGCGGTCGATCTGATGGCGGGCGTCATTCTCGCCGACTCCTTCGCGGTGGCCTAGTCGGTCGCCGAGAGTCGGATGCGTGACAGGCGGCGGGGTGGGATATCTCTCCCCACGAGGCGGGGGAGGAGGCGGATTGCCTTGTCGTTCCACAGCTCGGGGGCGGCCTTCTGCGTCGCGCTCAACGGTGAGCCGAGTCCGACTGCAGCTAGCAGCCGGCTCTTTGTCTTTTCTTACGCGGGCGCCGCTTGCAGTCGGCGTCCGGGATGTCGCGCCGTGCTCTCGGCGTGGGGGAGGACTTTCAGCGCGGGCGCCGGCTTCATGCCGCTCTGCGGCCGCGTCGATCAGCTGCTGGATGCGTCTAGTCATGTAGGGGAGCTCGTCGGCCCCCAGCCCGTTCAGCTCGTCTACGGCCGCCTGAGCGGCACGCAGGTTCTCGAGTGGCATGGCGTAGACTGGGCGGTCTGCTCCGAGCATGCTGGCGATGGCCGCGCGCGCGCTTCTTGACGATGCCGGCTCGGCTCGGCCCACCAGGAGGCGGCGTACCAAAGGCGGCGCGGTCGACTTCGCGCTGGTGAGCCTCAGTGAGGCATCTCATGGATGCTATCTTCTGGCCCTCCATGATGAGGGCGAGGCGGCGTGCCTCCAGTGTCTCGGCATCGGCGTCGGCCGGGATGGGGGCGGACAGGTCATGTAGCGCTGCTTGTAGGGCGTCGTGGGCGTTCTCTCCTGAGGCGGCGCCATGGCTGATGACCAGCACCTCAGTGACAGTGCTGCCGCCACTGTCAGCTCGAGGAAGAGGGTCGTCGATGATCACCACGTTGGTGGGGAAGGCGTCAAGCGATGCCGTGTCGGAGTCGACAAGCATCGGGTCGGTGGAGCCGACCGACTCCAAATCCACAGCAGGCTCGCTGGAGACGTGAAGCTGGTCGAGGAGGCTGACGAGGCGGCTCTCGGGGCAGTCTGTGCCCGCGTCGGACGCAGGCTCGTCGGAGATGCGAGCCTCGCCAAGAAGATTGGCGAGGCAGCTCGCCGCGCAGGCATCGTCGGCGCCTTGCAGCGCGTCGGGGCAAGCGCCATCGGGCGTGCCGGGCTGGCTACGCTCACTGGGAAGGAAATTGGTTCCCGTTCAGAACAGGTCTCCGGACGACGGTGCACCTGGCCCCACGGTGGGCGCCAAATGTCGGGTGGTAGGTGTGACATATGCCATCGGGTGGCTTATCATTGTGGGAGCCAGTAAGACATCGCCGGTGCCTGGAAACGGGATAAGGCGAAGACATGCACGCCGGCGAATCTTACCTAGGTTCGGGGCTCTCCGTGGAGATAACACCCCTAGTCCTGCTCTGCGGGGTCTCCGCATGATCACTAGATCAACACAAGTGGCTACAAGTGGTTCCTTGAGCTGATTTGCTAGAGGAGGAAGAAGGGCAAGGCTAGCTCTCCTCTTCTCTCTACGTGTTGTCTGAAACTCTAAGAGATCAACCCTTTGCATGGGTGCCCTGGGGGGTTTATATAGGCCTACCCCCAGTGGTACAATGGTAATCCGGCTGGATGCGGGTCCAGGCCGTCAGTGTCTGTATCCGCCGGCTTCTCCGCAAGCTGTTGGGGCCCGCAGACTGGTGGGTCCCGCCGGCTACTGGTTACTGTAGCCTCGCCCCTGATGGTGAGGGCTTTGCTGAGGTAAGCATGGCTATAGTGCCGCCGTCCGGCGAACTCTCACTGTAGCCTTACCTCGTCTTGTCTTCTTAATGATGCACATACTTCGAGGGAGTGAGGTAGCCGGCTATTGGGAGCCGGCTACACCCCAGGCCGACTATAAGGGGGCTTGACCGCCTTCGAGCGTCTCTCTGGCTGTAGGGGCCCACCGCCCGCGAGCCGTACTAACAACCCGTCGTGGGTGGCGTCATGGTCAACATGGCTACAGTGCCGCGCCGGACGGGGGATGGCCGACCCGTACGGCGCACTATGGCCATGCGTGCTCCCGGATTCGGGGGTGGCAGACTTTACTGTAGCCATGCCCGGTCTTGTCACCGTTATGTGGGTGCTGTCCTGGAGGGTGCAATCTTGGCCGCTTGCCGGGAGTCGGTCTTCTTGTGGCCGGTTTCTTGGAGTCGGCCTTCTTGTGGCTGGCTTCTTGGAGTCGGCCTTCTTGCCGGCCTCTTGGAGTCGGCCTTCTTTTGGCTCTCTTCAGGAGGGTTTCAGGGTCGGGCCACCTTCCAGCAGTCGGCCTGTGAGATGGCCGGCCAGGGGAAGGCGGCCCGTGCTTTGGGTGCTTGAAGGCTCGATCGGCCTGATAATTTTTTGAAGAGCCAGGGGGAGTCGGTTAGGCTACCCGTGGTCATTTACTCCGACACACGATTTTGATTTTAATGCTATTCTGATCATATGTTGCGCCAAATTGAATGGTCTTGTAGGTTACACATTCCCTCCTCTGGCGTAGTGACTCTAGTTTAGCTGTGGGAGGAGAAGCGTTGGCTTTTACATTTCATGTGCCTGGCCTCACAATAGCTTTCCTTTCATATCTGTAATTCGTGAGGCTGTGCTCGGAAAAGTTTATGTTAAGCACTTTGTACGAGAACGTTTGTGAAACTAATAAAGCCTTCTCCTCAAATTGTCTAAATTATGTTTGTTCATATATCATATTTTGGTTCTACTAGAAAATATGCTCGTGCGTTGCAACGGGAGAAAAACCATCAGATTATGCATATATGATAGAGATTAAAAAAAAAGTCTGAAACATATGCCAAGATGAGATCGGGACCTTTGAAATGTGATTTCATAAACTACGTCCAAATCATGTCATGATGAGATAAGGAACTTCTAAAAAGTCATTTCAAAAGCTAAAAATGTGATGGTCTCATCACGAATTGATTTCCTAAGGCACAACAACAAAATATTTTCTAGCTGAGAAAACTATATTGATGGACCCTACCTAAGCTAGACTAATGAATGGTGTGTCTCACCTTCACCGAGGGTCACGGTGTCTACCCTGACTAGTAAAACTATAGTACCAGAATAAACATAGATGTGTATGGAGGCAAATTAGATATTTAGTCATTTTCATACATCTTACAAAAACTAATCCGTAGGAAGTTTTGTCAATTTTTTTGGGCTAAACGCTGTGCAGATGGAAACCTTTTTTTACGCGACTCACATGTACTAAATAAAAGCATAAAACAACATCTACATATAAAAAACCCTCTATATAAGCAGGTAATTTTTGTTCGTTATTTGCAGATCTGTTTGACTTTTTTGAACATTTTCTAAAATTTAATTTTTTTCAAATTCCCGAATAAGATTTGAATACATGATCATTTTTTCTAACATCATGAGTATTTTTTTTGCGAACATTTTTTCAAAATCTTGGTTTTTGTTATAAATGCAAACATTTTTTCAAAATACTGGACATTCTATAATTTTCCAGGCATTTTTTGAATTCATGAAAATTTTATGATTTCGCAAAAACAATGTGAACAGTTTTTTAAAATACTGCACATTTTATTATTTCCTAAACATTTTATGAATTCATGAAGATTTTATGATTTCTTTAATAAAATCCAAAACTGACAACTTTTGGAAATCCCGAATTAATTTGAAGAAGGAAATATAGAAACAGGAAAATAAAAAAGGGCCATGTCATGAGTTTTTTTCTGCGAACATTTTTTCATTTTTTTATAAATTCAAATTTTAAAAAATTACTGGACATTTTATGATTTTCCAAATATTTTTTGAATTCATGATAATTTTATGATATCGCGAAAATTATGCGAACAGTTTTTTAAATATTGGACATTTTATGATTTGCTAAACATTTTATCAATTCATGAACATTTATGATTTCTCAAATAAAATTCAAAACTGACAACTTTTGGAAATCCTGAATTGATTTGAAGAAGGAAAAACAGAAACAGGAAAAGAAAAAAGGGCGACATGGCCCGACCCATGAACACGTGCGGGGTGGAGGAGGCACGCTCGCTGTTAAGAGAGAAAAGTAGAGGAAAAAAGGGTAGTACCTGGGATCAAACCCGGGTCTCCAGGGTGAAAGACAACGGCTCTAGCCATTGCGTTACGCGTGTCCTTCTGATATATGTAAGGGTATCATCGTATAAGAGACGAATCCGACGACGACGACTAAAAAAATTGAATCGTTTGCTTCACTCATTGATGGCATTGTGGGTAATTTATGGCAACTTTGGGGGCAATTTTCATGACATACCGCTAGAGGCAATAGCCGCTTTATTATTAGGTAAAGATTTACGACTTGTGGTAGGTAAAGGGGTCAAGGATATTAGCAACAACTTCCATGTGTTTTCTTATATCCAAAGTTAATGGGTACATTTACGCCCAAGCTCAACCAGTTTTTCGCCTTAGCAACTTTCATTCCTAGCTGATGCAAAGCTCCAAGTACAACCTAGTTTGCTAAAAGTGACGAGACGGATGGGGAAGGGGAAGAGAAAGACAAGTGGCATATTTAGTTAGTTTTACGATAGCCACAAATCTAGTGTAGTCAGATTCAACCAGTCTACTTGGATTTCTGTGATGCGTGCAATGTCTGCTTTGTCCATTATAAATTACCAGTTTTTTATCATATGACTTATCTTTTAAATGAATTGGTGAAATTTTAATATTTTTTGAAAAATGATACGACCATCACAAAAGTTTGTATTATTAATAGATTTAATCACCTCGTTGGCGTGTGACTTAACCCTGTTTTGGGATCACTATGGTAGAAGTGGCTTGACTAGCAACTAGGCCAAGCCTCAAGAATATCATTTTCCCGACAAAGTGAAGTGTTTTGACTAGCAGCTTGCCCCCTTAAGGTTCTTTTCAGCTCATTCTTCTTTAGCTTAATATTGGACTTTCATTGGCTTGGGTTGACGATTACTGAAAAAGGCTTCCACCCTGCTTTATATATAAAGCAACACAGCCGAATTGATACAGTGTGATGAGGAGATCCACTTAAAAATTAGATCAAAGGAGAATACATGAATACATGAGAGTCTACACCATACCACAAAGCAACCTACACTACCAACAAGGATGAAGACTCGTCGCCAAGGGAAACTGCCGGACCTAGTTTCGCCTCTCACACCAAGTTCCCACTGGAGAGGACCTCCTGTCCTCCCACTTCGGATCGTGAAGCCCGAGACTGCTTGTGGAAAAGAAGGACCACGGGTGGAACAACGAGGACCCGCGTAAGAGAATAGGAGGAAAGTGAATCCGCCCACGCCAGAGCCAAGGGAGCTCTAAGGCCGGATCTGAAAATGCCTGCTGATGACGGTGCCGTGCACACCAGAGGTAACATGGGATCCATAATGGCGCCCTTAATAGGGAGACGACACAACATGTCACGATCGTCGAGACCGAGGAACCGGTCAAGGGTTTTTACCCGAAGCCCTCGCTCGGTGAGACGGACCTCAACGACACCCCCACGCCAGAGCCAAAGTATAAATTAAATCTTTAGCCTGGAGCGTCTCAACCTCGCCAAACCGAGGACTCTCGATCACCTGCCCAACAAGAAGGAAGACATGCCGCCACCAAGCAGAACCTCCAGAGCATGATCTGGAACCGTTGCTGCCAAGGCACCGCTGAAACCAGGGTGACCCAATGCCACATCCTCTGCCGCCCACATGACCAGAAAAGAGACCATCAGCACGCCAAGACGCCTAATGAAAGCCGAATTAGCGGACCGCCAACAGGGGTCATCGCCCTGACATAAAAAAGAACCCACCACCTAGCACACACCAGTCACACCGTCGGCCAACATGGATACATCCGACAGAGAGGACACACTACAACCCCTGTCTACGCCTCTCGTCCTTCAGCCAAGAGGCCAAAACCAGGGAGGACTGCCCGATGACGGAAACACCACCTTTGAGTGGATGGGGGCGATAGCCTCCTGGCCACAACCACCCATCCGCCTCGGCGGCCACCAGCCCCAATCTAGGCAGGCATCGGGCCCGAGAACTCCGTTGGGCCATGGATCTGGCTTGTAGCAGAATCGAAGGCGGCGAGACACTAGGTCAAGGCGAGGAAAACGCATGTCACCTAGATGAAGCACCATCATCCGAAGTGGCAAAGATCCTTGGAGAAGCGAGGAAGCCCCGCCGGGGGCGCCTCGACAACCCGCAGCCAACGGCGCCCTAATCTGGGCGCACGAGAACCGCCGCCGCCATGGGCGACCGCACCACGCAACCCACTATGCTGGAGACCAACACCCACGACCCAGCTGCCAATGTCCGCCACCATGTCGTAGACGCCATGTGAGACTAGGTAGGATCCTCGGGTAGGACTTTCCTACCAAGACATCTATAGCATAGACTTGGACAAGAAGGCTCTAGTTCTCAGAGATAGCGCCGCACCAAAGTGCATGCATGATTTACCTTTTTTTTCTTTTACTAGTAAATGTGCTCGTGCGTTGCAACGGATTCACTGTAGAGCAAACACTTAGTCCTCCTTCTGTGAGTCGGTGATGGGGAGCAGCAGGTCAAATGAGATCTTCATCTGCACCTCAGGTTGCACACAAACACAGACCATACATGACCAGTAGACGACACTAATTGGGAACTTTCATACAGATGGTGATGGAGTGATCTAATTATACATATGATACGCATCCAACGTATCTATAATTTTGATTGTTCCATGCTATTATATTATTTGTTTTGGATGTTTAATGGGCTTTAATATGCTCTTTATATTATTTTTGGGACTAACCTATTAACCCGAGGCCCAGTGCCAGTTTCTGTTTTTTTGCCTATTTTAGGGTTTCGCAGAAAAAGAATACCAAACGGAGTCCAAACGGAATGAAACCTTCGCGATGATCTTTCTTGGACCGAAAGCAATCCAGAAGACTTGGAGTTGAAGTCAGGAACTCCTCGAGGAGGCCACGAGGCAGGAGGGCGCGCCCAGGGGGGTAGGCACGCCCCCACCCTCGTGGGCCCCTCATAGCTCCATCGATGTACTTCTTTCGCCTATATATACTCTTATACCCTAGATCGATCAGAGAGAGCCACGAAACCACTTTTCCACCGCCGCAACCTTCTGTACCCGTGAGATCCCATCTTGGGGCCTTTTCCGGCAATCTGCCGGAGGGGGAATCGATCACGGAGGGCTTCTACATCAACACCATTGCCTCTCCGATGAAGCGTGAGTAGTTTATCACAGACCTTCGGGTCCATAGTTATTAACTAGAAGGCTTCCTCTCTCTCTCTTTGATTCTCAATACAAAGTTCTCCTCGATGTTCTTGGAGATCTATTCAATGTAATACTCTTTTGCGGTGTGTTTGCCGAGATCTGATGAATTGTGTATTTATGAACAAGATTATCTATGAATATTATTTGGTTCTTCTCTGAATTCTTATATGCATGATTTGATATCTTTGCAAGTCTCTTCGAATTATCGGTTTAGTTTGGCCTACTAGATTGATCTTTCTTGCAATAGGAGAAGTGCTTAGCTTTGGGTTCAATCTTGCGGTGTCCTTTTCCAGTGACAGTAGGGGCAGCAAGGCACGTATTGTATTGTTGCCATCGAGGATAAAAAGATGGGGTTTATATCAAATTGCTTGAGTTTATCCCTCTACATCATGCCATCTTGCTTAATGTGTTACTCTGTTTTTATGAACTTAATACTCTAGATGCATGCTGGATAGCGGTCGATGTGTGGAGTAATAGTAGTAGATGCAGAATCGTTTTGATCTACTTGACACGGACACGATGGCTATATTCATGATAATTGCCTTAGATATCTTCATAACTATGCACTTTTCTATCAATTGCTCGGCAGTAATTTCTTCACCGACCGTAATACATGCTATCTTGAGAGAAGCCACTAGTCTATACCTACTAATAAAGCAAGGTGCGTTTCTCCGATTTTTTCATCCGTTCACCAACGTAAAGTTTTTTTCTATCCGAGGTGGTACTAAATTTTTGTGCATCCGTCTGCTAGAAAAGATAAAATAATTTCCGTACATGGGCCGCACGCGCTGTGGCCCGGCGAAGCCAGCCCAAATATTTATCTGCCCAGACAGCTGTGAAAGCCTATTTGCCGCATGCAGCGTCTAATAGTTGAAGCCGAAGACTGGGCCAGCCCATTTTCTTTTTCTATGTGTTCTGTTTCTATTTTTTCCTATTCCTTTCTCTTTTTCTTTCATGATTCTTTTTCCTACCAATTTTACATTATTTTCCCTTTTCTCAGAAATTAAAATCTTAAAAAAATCGTCCAAAATTTCACTTTTTCCATATTTAGACAAAAAGTTAGAATATAATTTTTTTGTTCCTATCTTGTAAAATGTTCAAAACTTTAATTAGTTTTGTTCCCATTCCAAAATGTGTTCAAAATTAAAAATGTTCCCATTTTTTAAAATGTTTGTGAATCACAATAAAAAATCAAAATTTTCAAAGTTGTATTTTAAAAAATATTCCAGATTTATAAAACATTCTTGTTTTAGTCAAATGTTCACAAATTCAAAATAATGTTTGTGGTTCAAAAACATATGTTCTGAACTTTTTCTAAATGTTCAAAACATGTTCACACATTCAACAAATGTTTGTGTTTTTTCAAAAGGATCATGTTGTCAAAAAATGTTTAAGAATTTTTTTAAGAAAATCTACCTATTTCAAGTGATGTTCGTCTTTTTTCCAAAAATGAATGAAATTTTACAAAATGGTTCGTATTTTTTAAAACTGTTCGGGGTTTCAAAAATTATTCATGTGTCCAAAAATATTCGGCAATTCATAATATTAATTTGAAATTTGAAAAAATTCAGAAAAAAAACAACAAACTTGAATCTAATGCTACACCATATTCTTAAATATTAATTAGTTAGCAGGACCCATTTTTTCGAGTGACTAGCAGTCGATGGTCGAGTTTTTGAGGCCGCGAGTTCGATCTTTCAATACGTCTTTTTTTAATTTAGAGAAAGCCTATTTTCCTCATGCAGCGCCAAATAGTTGGAAGTTCACACAGCATGCCCAAAGCTGGGCCCGCCCATTTTCTTTTTCTCTGTATTCTTTTTTTTTCCTGTTCTTTTCTCTTTTTCTTTCATGATTCTTTTTTCCTAACAATTTTAGATTATTTTCCCTTATCTCGTAAATTAAAATATTGAAAAAATCGTTCAAAGTTTCAATTTTCTTCCATGTTTTAGAAGAAAAGAAATCAGAATTTAATTCTTTTGTTCCTCTTTTGTAAGATGTTCAAATTTTTTTTAAAAATCCAGTTACTAAATGTGTTCGAAATTTAGAAAATGTTTCCACTTTTTCATAAAATGTTTGTGTATTACAAATTAAGAATTTCAAAATAAGTTGCATTTAAAAATATTACAGATTTTAAAAATTGTTTTCGTGAAATATTTGCAAATTCAAAATAACGTTTGTGGTTACAAAAACACATTTTCTGAACTTGTTCTAAATGTTCAAAACATGTTCACACATTCAACAAATGTTCATGTTTTTTCAAAAGTTTCATGTTGTCAAAAAATGTTTAAGAATTTTGAAGAAAAATCTACCTATTTCAAATGATGTTCATATTTTTTCAAAAATGAACGACATTTTTAAACATGGTTCGCATTTTTGAAAATTGTTCGGGGTTACAATTTTTTTTTCATGTTTTCAAAAATATTTGGAATTCATAAATATTAATTTATTTTCACAAAAAACGGAAAAAAAAACATAAATTTTTTTGAATCTGACGCTGCAACATATTGTTAAATATTAATTGGTGGGTTAGCAGCCCGTGGATGACTTTTTGAGGTCGCGAGTTCGATCCTTCAACACGTCATTTTGGTAAGAGTAAATGTAGATATGATAATTTGGAGAAAGTGGAGGGCAGGGCAGATAAGATGCAGAGTAATACTAGACAATCAACTATCTCGCGATGCAAGTACAGTAATACCACCACTGTCCGTTATTACTTGTCGCTCAAATGGATGTATCTAGCACTATTAAGTTCTAAATACATCCAATTGATCAACAATTAATTCGATACAGAGGGAGTACATGACAACAGGTACTTACATGAGCAATCCAAAACTTCATAACCATTGTGTTAATTCTACATTTATCTAAGTAAATATAGATCTTATAATTTCAAGCAAAGGGAGGATAAAGAAGGGAGCATTTACAGTGATGCTACATAATCAAACAACAATGGGTGTAAGTATGCTGACAAAGGGCAAGAGGTACTGACAAGAGCAATGCAAAGCCCAGTATTGTCATGAGATCCTATGATCCTTTGAGCAAGGAGATTCATCTGAAATTAGTTTTCATACAAGAGAGAAGGTAAGGCAAATGCAGAAATTTAGGAGTTCAAATTTTGAATTGATATCATAGACAGTACCTGACGCTGGGCTCTCAGCAGTTCTAATAGGGGTTTGACCACTGGAGTAGGGGTAAAGTGTGGTACAGTTGGGCCTGTGTTTTCTGTGGCTGCTGATCTATCTGATTTAACAGGTATCACTACCTTTTCCAAATACCTAGTTTTTACTCGTTGAGTATCTGCACTCACCCTCTTCCTTTTGGACATCTATTACGAAAGAACAACATTTGACTGGAAAAACATAGTATGACGACACGTGGAATAGGTACAGAAAATGGATAGGTATGGCATATACTCATATATGATGCTTAAACTAAGCAGATGGTGTAACAAAGTAGAAGTAATGCAAGAGGTTAGATGCAAAATATGTGCGACCAATACAACCTTGCCAAGTTAGAGCAAGCACCTTGATGGGTGAATAAGATAGGCCATCCTCCACCATGCCAAGTTTGTTAGCCAGTGGATTGTTCCGCAATATTCCTCTCGTGCGCCCATTCTAATATTCATTTTGATAATGTTCAATACCTGACATGCATGAAAACATAAAAACAAGTGAGATTATCTTTGTAATGCAGAAGTGATTCTAATCCAATACTTCCTCCTTGTAAACCACTTTGTGCTATCTCTGCCATTCTTCTAAGAGGTGCCATGCATGCTGTAATTTGGTGTGTGCATTAATATAATGTGGCCTACTATTGAAAATATGAGAGCTCCAGAAGTGATGATACTTCGCAGATGACAGCTTCAACATATAGTAAAGAAGAACAAGTCGACCTGACCTGACAGATTCAAAATATACTAAGGGAGAATAACTCGACCTGACCAGTCGACCGCAAGAGAAGAGGATCATCTTAAAGAAGAGCAGAAGAGCAAGCAGATTGAAGATATTACAAGTCTTTCTATACAATGTCGGTTGGCAACCCATGATGAACCAGAGCGCACAGAGAAATACTATTCCTTTCGGTCTCTCCATATGTGGCTCACATGCATTTCGAAACTAAAGTAGGAACATTTAGCTGACCAATTAAACATCACTCAGTTTTACTAATATCAGCATAATATCATATTTGAATTTGTACAACTAAGCTTGTTTAGCTCGATGGGTAGAGCAGTGCTATTACGACACGAACCATGTAGGCTGATCGTGGTCATCATAAAATGGGGAAACCGTAAGCATGATGAGTATAGTGTTGATCGTGGCAGTGGGCTGGCAGATCTGAAGCTGCAAACCGCGCAAAGGGTAGTTAGCAACCGATGTTTGCTTTGAAATAACAACTAAGATTTGGTATGGACAAGAAAGTACAGTCAACAAGTGACAAAGAAATGCAATTCTGATGTCTCTCTATATGTCGCGACATGCATTTGGAAACTCAAGTGGGACCTTTAGCTAACCAATTAAATGTGTCTGTTAACTAATATCAGTATCATATCACAATCATAGTTGAACAACTAAGCTTTGGAATTTTGAGTGTTGTGTTGTTTAGCTTGAAGGGTGGAGTAATGCTAGTATGACAGAAAGCACCTACGTAGATCATAGTAGAGTAGATAAAAGGGGAAAACCCTAAGCATCAAGAGTAAAATCAGGAAAGTGGAACTAGCTGGACCAGTGGGTGATGCACATGCTTTTCGAAATGAGTATAGGAACATTAGGTGACCAATTAAACGTTCTCTGTTTTAGTAATATGAGCATCATATCAGATTCGTATTTCAACACGTAAGCTTTGGAATTATGAGTGACATGTTGTTTCGCTTGATGGGTTGAGGTCTCGAGGAGCAGTGCTAGCACGACACGCAGCAGTGAAGCACCTACGATGATGGTAGTGAATACAAAGGGGGGAAACCATAAGCTTTACAAGTATAGTGACCGTGCACTACTAGGGAAAAGCCTATACATAGAATATTACCAGCAGCGCGCTTTAAAATAAGGCGCTGCTGCTACATAGCAGTAGCGCGCGCAAACAAAACTCGCTGCTGAAATAAATATAGCAGTAGCGCGCCCTCTCTAAGACGCGCTACTGCTATAATTCCCACGCCGCCGCCGCGAGGCTAGTTCTAGCAGCAGCGCGTTAGCATGAAGAGCGCTACTGCTACGGATCATAGCAGCAGCGCATTTCACCAATAAGCGCTACTGCTAAGTTTACTACAAAAAATTTAGTCCCACCTCGCTCCGTGAAGAGAGTTTCTACCACCTTAAATCTGTTACTTCTCAAACTTTGACAAGCACTTGGTCTTCATTGAACTCTATGTGTAGAATTTTGTGGCCGCAATATGAGTCTTCACCGGTTCCTAAACCGGTGAGGACTCATATTGACAAATCAGATTGTACACAAAAAGATCGTTGATGATCAATGTATTTTTATGTCTATTTTTACATGCTGACACATAGCAGTAGCGCGTTCTTTGTGAAAGGCGCTACTGCTAGGTAGTTTAGCAGTAGCGCCTTTCTCTATAGCGCGCTAACGCTAAGCCATTCCATCTCCCACCCCCCACTCTCCTCTATCCGATCCACTCACACTCACTGGATCTCCCCCTCAACCCCCCGCGCCAGTCCTCCCCCGTCGCACCTCCTCCTCCTTGCTGGACTTGGTACCGGCCTCCTCCTCCGTCCTCCCTCCACTCGCCGCTGGCCGGCCCATCCTCGCTCCGCCTTCCTCCTCCGTCCTCCCTCCACTCGCCGCCGGCCGGCCCCTCCTCGCTCCGCCTTCCTCCTCCGTCCTACTCTCTTCTCCCTCCTCGAGTCGCCCCTTGATGTATACTACACAACCTTCTTCTTGTAGACGTTGTTGGGCCTCCAAGTGCAGAGGTTTGTAGGACAGTAGCAAATTTCCCTCAAGTGGATGACCTAAGGTTTATCAATCCGTGGGAGGCGTAGGATGAAGATGGTATCTCTCAAGCAACCCTGCAACCAAATAACAAAGAGTCTCTTGTGTCCCCAACACACCCAATACAATGGTAAATTGTATAGGTGCACTAGTTCGGCGAAGAGATGGTGATACAAGTACAATATGGATGGTAGATATATGTTTTTGTAATCTGTAAATATAAAAACAGCAAGGTAAGAAGCGATAAAAGTGAGCGTAAACGGTATTGCAATGCTAGGAAACAAGGCCTAGGGTTCATACTTTCATTAGTGCAAGTTCTCTCAACAATAATAACATAATTGGATCACATAACTATCCCTCAACATGGAACAAAGAGTCACTCCAAAGCCACTAATAGCGGAGAACAAACGAAGAGATTATTATAGGGTACGAAACCACCTCAAAGTTATTCTTTCGGATCGATCTATCATAGAGTTCGTACTAGAATAACACCTTAAGACACAAATCAATCAAAACCCTAATGTCACCTAGATACTCCAATGTCACCTCAAGTATCCGTGGGTATGATTATACAATATGCATCAAACAATCTCAGATTCATATATTCAACCACCACATAGACCTTCAAAGAGTGCCCCAAATTTTCTACCAGAGAGTCAAGATGAAAACGTGTGCCAACCCCTATGCATAAGTTCACGAGCGGAACCCGCAAGTTGATCACCAAAACATACATCAAGTGGATCACGTGATATCCCATTATCACCAGAGATAAGCACATGCAAGACATACATCAAGTGTTCTCAAATCCTTAAAGTCCAACAAGATAACTTCAAAGGGAAAACTCAATCCATTACAAGAGAGTAGAGGGGGAGAAACATCATAAGATCCAACTATAATAGCAAAGCTCGCGATACATCAAGATCGTACCATCTCAAGAACACGAGAGAGAGAGATCAAACACATAGCTACTGGTACATACCCTCAGCCCCGAGGGTGAACTACTCCCTCCTCGCCATGGAGATCGCCGGGATGATGAAGATGGACACCGGTGAGGGATTCCCCCTTCGGCAGGGTGCCGGAACAGGGTCCCAATTGGTTTTTGGTGGCTACAGAGGCTTGCAGCGGCGGAACTCCCGATCTACTCTGTTCCTCGATGTTTTTAGGGTATATGGACATATATAGGCGAAAGAAGTCGGCCAGGGGAGCCACAAGGGGCCCACGAGGGTGGGGGCACGCCCAGGGGGTAGGGCACGCCTCCCTGGCTCGTGGCTTCCTCGAAGCTTCCCTGACGTCTACTCCAAGTCTCCTGGATTGCTTCCGTTCCAAAAATAACTCTCCCGAAGGTTTCATTCCGTTTGGACTCCGTTTGATATTCCTTTTCTTCGGAACACTGAAATAGGCAAGAAAACAACAATTTGGGCTAGGCCTCCGGTTAATAGGTTAGTCCCAAAAATAATATAAAAGTGTTTAGTAAAGCCCATAAACATCCTAAACAGATAATATAATAGCATGAATACTTCATAAATTATAGATACGTTGGAGACGTATCAGCATCCCCAAGCTTAATTCCTGCTCATCCTCGAGTAGGTAAATGATAAAAGAAAGAATTTATGAAGTGTGAATGCTAGCAGGTGGACGAGTTTGATCAATGTTAATTTCAATCACCTTTTCTAGCATCATCATTTGTCATAACAGTAGCTCATCTCATAAAACTTTTCATGATCAAGTAACAAACTATTCACATGTTAAAGTATAGATCATAAACTTTCTTGAAAACTAACAAACCGTGTTACTAGTCATCAAACAATTACAATTCATCTTATTTTCAGGAAGAGTCTATGTCAGAGCTTTGATTCAGCAAACTTCACATACTCAACTATCATTTAGTCTTTCACAATTGCTAACACTCACGCGATATTTATGGGTTCAAAGTTTTAATCAGACACAGAGAAGATAGGGGCTTATAGATTCGCCTCCCAACCTTTTACCTCAAGGGTAATGTCAACAATAATAGTTCATGATGCCTTACATCCAATTGGATATATATATCAGAATCTTTCCAACACAATGTGCTTGCCAAAGGATAAAATGTAAAAAGGAAACGTGAAGATCACCATGACTCTTGCATAAGGTATAAGACAAGAATAAAAAATAGGCCCTTCGCAGAGGGAAGCAGAGGTTGTCATGAGCTTTTATAGTTGGATGCACAAAATCTTAATGCGAAAGAACGTCACTTTATATTGCCACTTGTGATAGGGACCTTTATTATGCAGTCCGTCACTTTTATTGCTTCCACATCACAAGATCGTATAAAGCTTATTTTCTCCACACTAATAGATCATACATATTTAGAGAGCAATTTTTATTGCATGCACCAATGACAACTTACTTGAAGGATCTTACTCAATCCATAGGTAGGTATGGTGGACTCTCATGGCAATACTGGTTCAAGGGATGTTTGGAAGCACAAGTAGTATCTCTACTTGGTGCAAAGAATTTGGCTAGCATGAGGGGGGAAGGCAAGCTCAACATGTTGAATGATCCATGACAATATACTTTATTTCAGATATAAGAAAACATAACCCATTACGTTGTCTTCCTTGTCCAACATCAACCTTTTAACATGTCATATTTTAATGAGTGCTCACAATTACAAAAGATGTCCAAGATAGTATATTTATATGTGAAATCTCTCTTCCCTCAATATTCTTTCATGAATTGTTCAAGTGACCAATACAATGTTTGCTAACCTTCAATAAATTTATCACCTCTACTTCTTATATGTGAAGTCATTACTCCCCATGGGATAAGCATATGAAACATATATAATTTAAGATTTATTATATTCAATTCATTCAACTATTTACTCATAGGATATAAGTGAAGCACACGAGTAAATGACAAACTACTCCAAAAAGATATAAGTGAAGATCAATGAGTAGTTAAATAATTATTTAGCTATGTGAAGACTCTCCATTTAATAATTTCAGATCTTGATATTTTATTCAAACAGCAAGCAAAAAAAAATAAAATGACATTCTAAGAATAGGAAACATCATGTGAAGAAGCAAAAACTTAGGATCAACCGATACTAACCGATAGTTGTCGAAGAAGAAAGGTGGGATGCCAACCGGGGCATCCCCAAGCTTAGACGCTTGAGACTTCTTGAAATATTATCTTGGGATGCCTTGGGCCTCCCCAAGCTCGGGCTTTTGTGTCTCCTTAATTCCTCTCATATCACGGTCTTCCTAAATCTCAAAAGCTTCATCCACACAAAACTCAACAAGGACTCATGAGACAAGTTAGTATAAACCAATGCAAAAACCTTATCATACTATACTGTAGCAAATCAATAAAATTATTATTCAACATTACATACTACATGCCTCTGCATATTTAATAGTCCTATCCTCAAATAGAATCATTAAAGAAGCAAACATATGCAAACAATGCAAACATAACAGCAATCTGCCTAAACAGAGCAGTCTGTAAAGAATGCAGAAAGATCCATACTTCCCTAGCTTCAAAAATTATGAAAGAAAATTCCCACTGCAGTAAATTTATCATATATTATTATGCAAAAGGTTTCAACATTTTATCACATTCTGAATTTTCTATGGAATTGTTGCAACAGCGGTAAACTTTCTGTTTTCAAACAGCAACATGTAGACTAGTAAAATAGGCATAGTAAAGGCTATCAATGCCACTTTTATTGAAATAAAAGATGAAAACCATTGTTCCAAATAAAAGCAAGCAAATCCTAACAAAATAAATTGACGCTCCAAGCAAAACACATATCATGTGGTGAATAAAAATATAGCTCCAAGTAAAGTTACCGATGAACGAAGACGAAAGAGGGGATGCCTTCCGTGGCATCCCCAAGCTTAGGCTATTGGTTGTCCTTGAATATTGCCTTGGGGTTCCTTGGGCATACCCAAGATTAGGCTCTTTCCACTCCTTATTCCATAGTCCATCGAATCTTTACCCAAAACTTGAAAACTTCACAACACAAAACTTAACAGAAAACTCGTAAGCTCCGTTAGTATAAGAAAATAAATCACCACTTTTGGTACTGTTGTGAACTCATTCTAAATTCATATTGGTGTAATATCTACTGTATTCCAACTTCTCTATGGTTCATACCCTCCGATACTACTCATAGATTTGTCAAAATAAGCAAACAACACAATGAAAACAGAATCTATCAAAAACAGAACAGTCTGTAGTAATCTGTATCAAACGTATACTTCTGAAACTCCAAAAATTATGAAATAAATTTGTGGACCTGAGGAATTTGTATATTAATCATCTGCAAAAATAATCAACCTAAAAGCACTCTTCAGTAAAAAAGGCAGCTAATCTCGTGAGCGCTAAAGTTTTTGTTTTTTACAGCATGATCATAAAGACTTCACCCAAGTCTTCCCAAAGGTTCTACTTGGCACAAACACTAACTAAAACATAAAACCACATCTAACCAGAGGATAGATAGATTATTTATTACTAAACAGGAACAAAAATAAGATTGGGTTGCCTCCCAACAAGCTAACGTTTAACGCCCCTAGCTAGGCATGATGATTTCAATGATGCTCACATAAAAGATAAGAATTGAAACATAAAGAGAGCATCGTGAAGAATATGACTAGCACATTTAAGTCTAACCCACTTCCTATGCATAGGGATTTTGTGAGCAAACAACTTATGGGAACAAAGTCAACTAGCATAGGAAGGTAAAACAAGCATAACTTCAAAACTTTAAGCACATAGAGAGGAAACTTGATATTATTGCAATTCCTACAAGCATATATTCCTCCCTCCTAATAATTTTCAATAGCATCATGAATTAATTCAACAATATAACCATCACATAAAACATTATTTTCATGATCTACAAGCATAGAAATTTTATTACTCTCCACATAAGCAAAATTCTTCTCTTTCGGAATAGTGGGAGTATCATAAAAGACTCGAATACTATAAATTGTTTCCATATTAAAAGAGTAATGTTCAGAAAAAGGGTACTCATAATCATGACAAGTTTTATAAATATAATCATCACTACCTTTTATAGCATAAGTATCATCACAATAATCATCAAAAGTAGCAACTTTGTTCTCATCATAATCAATTGAAACCTCTTCCAAGATAGTGGAATCATTACTAAATAAAGTCATGACCTCTCCAAATCCACTTTCATAATTATCACAATAAGATTCAACACCCTCCAAAATAGTGGGATCATTACTTCCTAAAGTTGACGCTCTTCCAAACCCACTTTCATCAATATAATCATCATAAGTAGGAGGCATGCTATCATCATAATAAATTTGCATATCAAAACTTGGGAGACTAAAAATATCATCTTCATTAAACATAGCATCCCCAAGCTTGGGACAAACATTAATTTCAGAAAATATATTCTCAAACATGTCATTATCATCAAACATAGCATCCCCAAGCTTGGGCCTTTTCATACCATAAGCATAATCACTCTCATCATTAATAGTATGAATAGCACCAATAGTATAGCAATTATCATCATCACAATGAGTAATAGGAGCAACATCATTTGGGAGGGATACCTTTTTACCTTTGTTTCTCCGTCTTTTCTTTTTCCTCTTCACATCATGTGTGGGTTTAACCCTCTTTTTTGAGCTCCTTATTGATGAGATTGGTTGGATAGAAGGCTCCTCCTTGTTACCTGATTCATCATAAGAAATAATAGGAGGATATTGGGAAGTCTCTTCCCTTTGATTAGTATTCTCTTCATCTTCTATTTGTTTCCTTTTCTTTATGTAATTTGCAATATAAGGATTTTCAATCCAATTCACCGCACAATACATAAAAATTTCTTCTAGATCAATATCGAGGAATTTCTCAAGGTTATATTCTGGAATATGCTCAGTTATACGTTTCATTTCTTCATAACCCAAAAGCAAACTAAGTTCATTATGATGTGCAAGGGAAATCAAGTCATCACAATTTTTGGACACGATACGATCATGAAATAATTTGCATTGGAGATTTAAATGACCATGTTCATTGCAAAGTTCACAGGTATGGCGAAGAAATTTTAAATTTTCAGCACAAACATCTAGCCTTTCTTGCAACCATTTAGTTTCCAAATACTTATGCCTCTTGAAAAATCTATCTTCCCTATTTGGTGTGTACTTGCAAGCTCTATGTATTCCACAAAGGTTGACATGCTTATAAGAGACATTTTCTTCATGACTAGTGCAACCATCATTAGTACTATGGATATTCAAAGAGTTCATGCTAACAACATTGCAATCATGCTCATCATTCAAAGATTTAGTGCCAAACATTCTAATGCATTCTTCCTCTAGCAATTGAGCACAATTATCGGAATCCTTATTCTCATGAAAGATATTAAAAAGATGAAGCATATGAGGCACCCTCAATTCCAATTTTTTTGTAGTTTTATTTTATAGACTAAACTAGTGATAAAAAAAGAAACTAAAAGATTCGATTGCAAGATCAAAAGATATACCTTCAAGCACTCACCTCCCGGCAATGGCGCCATAAACTGCTTGATGTCTACTACACAACCTTCTTCTTGTAGACGTTGTTGGGCCTCCAAGTGCAGAGGTTTGTAGGACAATAGCAAATTTCCCTCAAGTGGATGACCTAAGGTTTATCAATCCGTGGGAGGCGTAGGATGAAGATGGTCTCTCTCAAGCAACCCTGCAACCAAATAACAAAGAGTCTCTTGTGTCCCCAACACACCCAATACAATGGTTAATTGTATAGGTGCACTAGTTCGGCGAAGAGATGGTGATACAAGTACAATATGGATGGTAGATATAGGTTTTTGTAATCTGAAAATATAAAAACAGCAAGGTAACAAGCGATAAAAGTGAGCGTAAATGGTATTGCAATGCTAGGAAACAAGGCCTAGGGTTCATACTTTCACTAGTGCAAGTTCTCTCAACAATAATAACATAATTGGATCACATAACTATCCCTCAACATGGAACAAAGAGTCACTCCAAAGTCACTAATAGCGGAGAACAAACAAAGAGATTATTGTAGGGTACGAAACCACCTCAAAGTTATTCTTTCGGATCGATCTATCATAGAGTTTGTACTAGAATAACACCTTAAGACACAAATCAATCAAAACCCTAGCATCCGTGGGTATGATTATACAATATGCATCAAACAATCTCAGATTCATCTATTCAACCAACACATAGAACTTCAAAGAGTGCCCCAAAGTTTCTACCAGAGAGTCAAGACGAAAACGTGTGCCAACCCCTATGCATAAGTTCACGAGCGGAACCCGCAAGTTGATCACCAAAACATACATCAAGTGGATCACATGATATCCCATTGTCACCACAGATAATCACATGCAAGACATACATCAAGTGTTCTCAAATACTTAAAGACTCAATCCAATAAGATAAATTCAAAGGGAAAACTCAATCCATTACAAGAGAGTAGAGGGGGAGAAACATCATAAGATCCAACTATAATAGCAAAGCTCGCGATACATCAAGATCATACCATCTCAAGAACACGAGAGAGAGAGAGAGACAGAGAGAGATCAAACACATAGCTACTGGTACATACCCTCAGCCCCGAGGGTGAACTACTCCCTCCTCGTCATGGAGATCGTCAGGGTGATGAAGACGGCCACCGGTGAGGGATTCCCCCTCCGGCAGGGTGCCGGAACAGGGTCCCGATTGGTTTTTGGTGGCTACAGAGGCTTGCAGCGGCGGAACTCCCGATCTATTATGTTCCTCGATGTTTTTAGGGTATATGGACATATATAGGCGAAAGAAGTCGGTCAGGGGAGCCACGAGGGGCCCACGAGGGTGGGGGCGCGCCCAGGGGGGTAGGGCGCGCCTCCCTGCCTCGTGGCTTCCTCGAAGCTTCCCTGACGTCTACTCCAAGTCTCCTGGATTGCTTCCGTTCCAAAAATAACCCTCCCAAAGGTTTCATTCTGTTTGGACTCCGTTTGATATTCCTTTTCTTCGAAACACTGAAATAGGCAAGAAAACAACAATTTGGGCTAGGCCTCCGGTTAATAGGTTAGTCCCAAAAATAATATAGAAGTGTTTAGTAAAGCCCATAAACATCCAAAACAGATAATATAATAGCATGAATACTTCATAAATTATAGATACGTTGGAGACATATCACCCCACCTTCTCCCTCCCTGCTACATTTTGATTTAGTAGGCTAGTTCATATGCAACATTTTGATTTAGTTGATATGATTTAGTTGATTTAGTAGGCCAGTTGATTTTGTTGATTTAGAACATTTTGATTTAGTTGATTTAGTAGGCTAGTTGATTTAGTTGATTTAGAACATTTTGATTTAGTTGATTTTGTAGGCTAGTTGATTTAGAACATTTTGATTTAGTTGATTTAGTATGATAGTGGATTTAGTAGGCTAGTTGATTTAGTATGCACCATTTTATTGTTATTTTTTCTGTACATGGATAGGTAGATGCTTTTGTTTTTTTGTAATAAGTTATTTTTTGGCAAAATGTAGGTGCCAATTTAGTTAAATTTGCCACTTGTTTTTTAATCAATTATCTTAGGCAATAGGGGCCAAATTAGATGAAATGTCTTGGTAGGTGGTACCCTGATTTTGTAGATATTTGTGAAAAGTTTTTTTGGCAATAGGTGCCACCGAAATGCTTTGGTAGGTGGTACCTTGTCATCTAATATGTTACTAGATCTTAGGATTATAATTGTCCATCAAATTGCTTCTCGTGGAAGAACCAAAAATATCACATGCTACTGTTTTTTTTCCTGTGACGTGGATCGTTAATCCTTTGCTCATATTGCTTTAGGAAAATGGCGCCACCACCACCACTATGTCGACTGTGCAAGTCAAGGTGCGCCAGCAGCCTTGCAACTGGCAAGCTATTCGGCATCTACTTCCAGCCGAGTTTTCGTCATGCGGCGGTAAGAAATTAGATGAAATGTAACAACTATTTTATTTTTAGTGTTGGCATTACTGCATTGTGTCATTTTGCTTTTTTGCACAGATCGTCCCATGCAATGTGAGGTTGAAATTCAACAAGCTGACAGGAGACACTGTGACATTTGAGGCTCCTGGGGGGCGTACACTATGGAGGTTGAGAAAGGACGCAATATGTCGCAGATTGGAGGAGATGGATGGGTCCGTTTCCTCGCCCGCATGCGTCTTACTGGTGGTGAGTTGATCAGCTTCTCCTTCAGAGCAGAAAGACCCAAGTTGGCTGTCATTTATCTCAACCTGGTGGAAGATGATGAAGATGACAAAGATGATGAAGATAATGAGGACCCACTCGATGAAGATGATGAGAACCCACTTCATGAAGCCATCGTAGCTCAAAGAATGAGGCTGAGCGAGGAGGAGGTGTGCAACCTAAGGGACATAATTCCGCCACGTGATGACTTTGTCGGGGTGCCATCCGTGACCCGCCTGACAAGTACCATGGTCGATCCGCATGAAATGGTATGTTATACTGACTGTAGTAATTTGATGATATATATATATATATATATATATATATATATGCTTTATTGTTATATGCAAATGCAAATTATCCGATGATATGCTTAGTGAATCCGATGATATGCTTAGTGTAGAGTTCAATGATATGCTTTGTGGAATCTAGTCGATGATATGCTTTAGTGTAGAGTCTGATCACATGCTTATTAGTGTAGAATACAAGGAACTATTAATAGTGTAGATAATCTGTTTGGGATCGTAGCAGAATTTTAAAATTTTCTACGCATCACCAAGATCCATCTATGGAGTCTACTAGCAACGAGGGGAAGGGAGTGCATCTACATACCCTTGTAGATCGTGAGCGGAAGCGTTCAAGTGAACGGGGTTGATGGAGTCGTACTCGTCGTGATCCAAATCACCGATGACCGAGCGCCGAACGGACGGCACCTCCGCGTTCAACACACGTACGGAGCAGCGACGTCTCCTCCTTCTTGATCCAGCAAGGGGGGAGGAGAGGTTGATGGAGATCCAGCAGCACGACGGCGTGGTGGTGGAAGTAGCGGGATCCCGGCAGGGCTTCGCCAAGCACAAACGGGAGAGAGAGGTGTCACGGGAGGGAGTGGGAGGCGCCAGGGGCTGTCGTCTTGCTGCCCTCCCTCCCCCCCACTATATATAGGGACCCCTGGGGGGGTTCCGGCCCTGGGAGATCAGATCTCCAAGGGGGGCGGCAGCCAAGGGGGAAGGGGGGTAGCTTCCCCCCAAGCCAAGTGGGGCGCCCCCCACCCCTAGGGTTTCAAACACTAGGCACAGGGGGAGGCCCAAGGGGGGCGCCCCAGCCCACTAAGGGCTGGTTCCCTTCCCACTTCAGCCCATGGGGCCCTCCGGGATAGGTGGCCCCACCCGGTGGACCCCCGGGACCCTTCCGGTGGTCCCGGTACAATACCGATAACCCCCGAAACTTTCCCGGTGGCCGAAACTGGACTTCCTATATATAATTCTTCACCTCCGGACCATTCCGGAACTCCTCGTGACGTCCGGGATCTCATCCGGGACTCTGAACAACTTTCGGGTTTCCGCATACTAATATCTCTACAACCCTAGCGTCACCGAACCTTAAGTGTGTAGACCCTACGGGTTCGGGAGACATGCAGACATGACCGAGACGCCTCTCCGGTCAATAACCAACAGCAGGATCTGGATACCATGTTGGCTCCCACATGTTCCACGATGATCTCATCAGATGAACCACGATGTCGAGGATTCAATCAATCCCGTATACAATTCCCTTTGTCAATCGGTATGTTACTTGCCCGAGATTCGATCGTCGGTATCCCAATACCTTGTTCAATCTCGTTACCGGCAAGTCTCTTTACTCGTACCGTAATGCATGATCCCGTGGCTAACTCCTTAGTCACATTGAGCTCATTATGATGATGCATTACCGAGTGGGCCCAGAGATACCTCTCCGTCATACGGAGTGACAAATCCCAGTCTCGATCCGTGTCAACCCAACAGACACTTTCGGAGATACCCGTAGCGCACCTTTATAGTCACCCAGTTACGTTGTGACGTTTGGTACACCCAAAGCACTCCTACGGCATCCGGGAGTTACACGATCTCATGGTCTAAGGAAAAGATACTTGACACTGGAAAAGCTCTAGCAAACGAACTACACGATCTTTGCGCTATGCTTAGGATTGGGTCTTGTCCATCACATCATTCTCCTAATGATGTGATCCCATTATCAATGACATCCAATGTCCATAGTCAGGAAACCATGACTATCTGTTGATCAACGAGCTAGTCAACTAGAGGCTTACTAGGGACATGTTGTGGTCTATGTATTCACACATGTATTATGATTTCCGGATAACACAATTATAGCATGAACAATAGACAATTATCATGAACAAGGAAATATAATAATAACCATTTTATTATTGCCTCTAGGGCATATTTCCAACAGTCTCCCACTTGCACTAGAGTCAATAATCTAGTTACATTGTGATGAATCGAACACCCATAGAGTTCTGGTGTTGATCATGTTTTGCTCTAGGGAGAGGTTTAGTCAACGGATCTGCTACATTCAGGTCCGTATGTACTTTACAAATATCTATGTCTCCATTTTGAACACTTTCATGAATGGAGTTGAAGCGACGCTTGATATGCCTGGTCTTCCTGTGAAACCTGGGCTTGATATGTTGTCACAGAAGAGAGTCATCGGGCCCGACGCATTGGGAATCACCCCTAGGTCGGTAATGAACTCCTTCATCCAGACTGCTTCCTGTGCTGCCTCTGAGGCCGCCATGTACTCTGCTTCACATGTAGATCCCGCCACGACGCTTTGCTTGCAACTGTACCAGCTTACTGCCCCTCCATTCAAAATATACACGTATCCGGTTTGTGACTTAGAGTCATCCAGATCTGTGTCGAAGCTAGCATCGACGTAACCCTTTACGACGAGCTCTTCGTCACCTCCATAAACGAGAAACATATCCTTAGTCCTCTTCAGGTACTTCAGGATATTCTTGACCGCTGTCCAGTGTTCCATGCCGGGATTACTTTGGTACCTTCCTACCAAACTTATGGCAAGGTTTACATCAGGTCTGGTACACAGCATGGCATACATAATAGACCCTATGGCCGAGGCATAGGGGATGACACTCATCTTTTCTCTATCTTCTGCCGTTGTCGGGCATTGAGCCGTGCTCAATTGCACACCTTGCAATACAGGCAAGAACCCCTTCTTGGACTGATCCATACTGAACTTCTTCAATATCTTGTCAAGGTACGTACTCTGTGAAAGACCAATGAGGTGTCTTTTTCTATCTCTATAGATCTTGATGCCTAATATATAAGCAGCTTCTCCAAGGTCCTTCATTGAATTTTTTATATTCAAATAGGCCTTTATACTTTCCAAGAATTATATATCATTTCCCATCAATAGTATGTCATCCACATATAATAAGAGAAATGCTACAGAGCTCCCACTCACTTTCTTGTAAACACAGGCTTCTCCATAAGTCTGTGTAAACCCAAATGCTTTGATCATTTCATCAAAACAAATGTTCCAACTCCGAGATGCTTGCACCAGCCCATAGATTGAGCGCTGGAGCTTGCATACCTTGTTAGCATTCTTAGGATCGACAAAACCTTCCGGCTGCATCATATACAATTCTTCCTTAAGAAAGCCGTTAAGGAATGCCGTTTTGACGTCCATTTGCCATATCTCATAATCATAAAATGCGGCAATTGCTAACATGATTCGGACGGACTTCAGCTTGGCTACGGGTGAGAAAGTCTCATCGTAGTCAACCCCTTGAACTTGTCGATAACCCTTAGCGACAAGTCGAGCCTTATAGATGGTCACGTTACCATCCGCGTCTGTCTTCTTCTTAAAGATCCATTTATTTTCTATGGCTCGCCGATCATCGGGCAAGTCAGTCAAAGTCCATACTTCGTTTTCATACATGGATCCTATCTCGGATTTCATGGCTTCTAGCCATTTGTCGGAATCCGGGCCCGCCATCGCTTCTTCATAGTTCGAAGGTTCACCGTTGTCTAACAACATGATTTCCAGGACAGGGTTGCCGTACCACTCTGGTGCGGAACGTGTCCTTGTGGACCTACGAAGTTCAGTAGTAACTTGATCCGAAGCTTCATGATCATCATCATTAACTTCCTCTCCAGTTGGTGTAGGCACCACAGGAACATCTTCCCGTGCTGCGCTACTTTCCGGTTCGAAAGGGGTGACTATCACCTCATCAAGTTCCACTTTCCTCCCACTTAATTCTTTCAAGAGAAACTCTTTCTCCAGAAAGGACCTGTTCTTGGCAACAAAGATTTTGCCTTCAGATCTGAGGTAGAAGGTATACCCAATGGTTTCCTTAGGGTATCCTATGAAGACGCATTTTTCCGACTTGGGTTCGAGCTTTTCAGGTTGAAGTTTCTTGACATAAGCATCGCATCCCCAAACTTTTAGAAACGATAGCTTAGGTTTCTTCCCAAACCATAATTCATACGGTGTCATCTCAACGGATTTCGACGGAGCCCTGTTTAAAGTGAATGCAGCTGTCTGTAGAGCGTATCCCCAAAATGATAGCGGTAAATCGGTAAGAGACATCATAGATCGCACCATATCTAATAGAGTGCGATTACGACGTTCGGACACACCATTACGCTGAGGTGTTCCAGGTGGCGTGAGTTGTGAAACGATTCCACATTTCCTTAAGTGTGCACCAAATTCGTGACTTAAATATTCTCCTCCACGATCTGATCGTAAGAACTTTATTTTCCTGTCACGTTGATTCTCAACCTCACTCTGAAATTCCTTGAACTTTTCAAAGGTCTCAGACTTGTGTTTCATTAGGTATACATACCCATATCTACTTAAGTCATCAGTGAGAGTGAGAACATAACGATAGCCACCGCGAGCCTCAACACTCATTGGACCGCACACATCAGTATGTATGATTTCCAATAAGTTGGTTGCTTGCTCCATTGTTCCGGAGAACGGAGTCTTGGTCATCTTACCCATGAGGCATGGTTCGCACGTGTCAAATGATTTGTAATCAAGAGACTCCAAAAGTCCATCTGCATGGAGCTTCTTCATGCGTTTGACACCAATACGACCAAGGCGGCAGTGCCACAAGTATGTGGGACTATCGTTATCAACTTTACATCTTTTGGTATTCACACTATGAATATGTGTAACATCACGTTCGAGATTCATCAAGAATAAACCATTGACCAGCGGGGCATGACCATAAAACATATCTCTCATATAAATAGAACAACCATTATTCTCGGATTTAAATGAGTAGCCATCTCGAATTAAACGAGATCCAGATACAATGTTCATGCTCAAAGCTGGCACTAAATAACAATTATTGAGGTTTAAAACTAATCCCGTAGGTAAATGCAGAGGTAGCGTGCCGACGGCGATCACATCGACCTTGGAACCATTCCTGACGCGCATCGTCACCTCGTCCTTCGCCAGTCTCCGCTTATTCCACAGCTCCTGTTTTGAGTTACAAATATGAGCAACCGCACCGGTATCAAATACCCAGGAGCTACTACGAGTACTGGTAAGGTACACACCAATTACATGTATATCACATATACCTTTGTTGTTGCCGGCCTTCTTGTTCGCTAAGTATTTGGGGTAGTTCCGCTTCCAGTGACCACTTCCCTTGCAATAAAAGCACTCAGTCTCAGGCTTGGGTCCATTCTTTGACTTCTTCCCGGCAACTGGCTTACCGGGCGCGGCAACTCCCTTGCCGTCTTTCTTGAAGTTCTTCTTACCCTTGCCTTTCTTGAACTTAGTGGTTTTATTCACCATCAACACTTGATGTTCCTTTTTGATCTCCACCTCCGCTGATTTTAGCAGTGAATATACCTCAGGAATGGTCTTTTCCATCCCCTGCATATTGAAGTTCATCACAAAGCTCTTGTAGCTTGGTGGAAGCGACTGAAGGATTCTGTCAATGACCGCGTCATCCGGAGATTCACTCCCAGCTGAGACAAGCGGTTGTGTAACCCAGACATTCTGAGTATGTGCTCACTAACAGAACTATTTTCCTCCATTTTACAGCTGAAGAAATTGTCGGATACTTCATATCTCTCGACCCGGGCATGAGCTTGGAAAACCATTTTCAGCTCTTCGAACATCTCATATGCTCCATGTTTCTCAAAACGCTTTTGGAGCCCCGGTTCTAAGCTGTAAAGCATGCCGCACTGAACGAGGGAGTAATCATCAGCACGTGATTGCCAAGCGTTCATAACGTCTTGGTTCTCTGGGATCGGTGCTTCACCTAGCGGTGCTTCTAGGACATAATCTTTCTTGGCAGCTATGAGGATGATCCTCAGGTTCCGGACCCAGTCCGTATAGTTGCTGCCATCATCTTTCAGCTTGGTTTTCTCTAGGAACGCGTTGAAGTTGAGGACAACGTGGGCCATTTGATCTACAAGACATATTGTAAAGATTTTAGACTAAGTTCATGATAATTAAGTTCATCTAATCAAATTATTCAATGAACTCCCACTCAGACAGACATCCCTCTAGTCATCTAAGTGAAACATGATCCGAGTTAACTAGGCCGTGTCCGATCATCACGTGAGACGGACTAGTCAAGATCGGTGAACATCTCCATGTTGATCGTATCTTCTATACGACTCATGTTCGACCTTTCGGTCTTCCGTGTTTCGGGGCCATGTCTGTACATGCTAGGCTCGTCAAGTCAACCTAAGTGTATTGCGTGTGTTCCGAGGCCATGTCTGTACATGCTAGGCTCGTCAACACCCGTTGTATGCGAACGTTAGAATCTATCACACCCGATCATCACGTGGTGCTTCGAAACAACGAACCTTCGCAACGGTGCACAGTTAGGGGGAACACTTTCTTGAAATTATTATAAGGGATCATCTTACTTACTACCGTCGTTCTAAGCATATAAGATGCAAAACATGATAAACATCACATGCAATCAAATAGTGACATGATATGGCCAATATCATTCTGCTCCTTTGATCTCCATCTTCGGGGCGTCATGATCATCTTCGTCACCGGCATGACACCATGATCTCCATCATCATGATCTCCATCATTGTGTCTTCATGAAGTTGTCACGCCAACGATTACTTCTACTTCTATGGCTAATGCGTTTAGCAATAAAGTAAAGTAATTTACATGGCGTTATTCAATGACACGCAGGTCATACAAAAAATAAAGACAACTCCTATGGCTCCTGCCGGTTGTCATACTCATCGACATGCAAGTCGTGATTCCTATTACAAGAATATGATCAATCTCATACATCACATATATTTCATTCATCACATCTTCTGGCCATATCACATCACATGACACTTGCTGCAAAAACAAGTTAGACGTCCTCTAATTGTTGTTGCATGTTTTTTTTACGTGGCTTCTATAGGTTTCTAGCAAGAACGTTTCTTACCTACGTAAAACCACAACGTGATATGCCAATTACTATTTACCCTTCATAAGGACCCTTTTCATCGAATCCGATCCGACTAAAGTGGGAGAGACAAACACCCGCTAGCCACCTTATGCAACTAGTGCATGTCAGTCGGTGGAACCTGTCTCACGTAAGCGTACGTGTAAGGTCGGTCCGGGCCGCTTCATCCCACAATGCCGCCGAATCAAGATAGGAATAGTAGCGGCAAGTAAATTGACATGATCTACGCCCACAACTGCTTTGTGTTCTACTCGTGCATAGTAACTACGCATAGGCCTGGCTCATGATGCCACTGTTGGGGATCGTAGCAGAATTTTAAAATTTTCTACGCATCACCAAGATCCATCTATGGAGTCTACTAGCAACGAGGGGAAGGGAGTGCATCTACATACCCTTGTAGATCGCGAGCGGAAGCGTTCAAGTGAACGGGGTTGATGGAGTCGTACTCGTCGTGATCCAAATCACCGATGACCAAGCGCCGAACGGACGGCACCTCCGCGTTCAACACACGTACGGAGCAGCAACGTCTCCTCCTTCTTGATCTAGCAAGGGGGAAGGAGAGGTTGATGGAGATCCAGCAGCACGATGGCGTGGTGGTGGAAGTAGCGGGATCCTGGCAGGGCTTCGCCAAGCACAAACGGGAGAGAGAGGTGTCACGGGAGGGAGAGGGAGGCGCCAGGGGCTGTCGTCTTGCTGCCCTCCCTCCCCCCACTATATATAGGGACCCCTGGGGGGGTGCCGGCCCTGGGAGATCAGATCTCCAAGGGGGGCGGCAGCCAAGGGGGAAGGGGGTTGGCTTCCCCCCCAAGCCAAGTGGGGCGCCCCCCACCCCTAGGGTTTCAAACCCTAGGCGCAGGGGGAGGCCCAAGGGGGGGCGCCCCAGCCCACTAAGGGCTGGTTCCCTTCCCACTTCAGCCCATGGGGCCCTCCGGGATAGGTGGCCCCACCCGGTGGACCCCCGGGACCCTTCCGGTGGTCCCGGTACAATACCGATAACCCCCGAAACTTTCCTGGTGGCCAAAACTGGACGTCCTATATATAATTCTTCGCCTCCGGACCATTCCGGAACTCCTCGTGACGTCCGGGATCTCATCCGGGACTCCGAACAACTTTCGGGTTTCCGCATACTAATATCTCTACAACCCTAGCGTCACCGAACCTTAAGTGTGTAGACCCTACGGGTTCGGGAGACATGCAGACATGACCGAGACGCCTCTCCGGTCAATAACCAACAGTGGGATCTGGATACCCATGTTGGCTCCCACATGTTCCACGATGATCTCATCGGATGAACCACGATGTCGAGGATTCGATCAATCCCGTATACAATTCCCTTTGTCAATCGGTATGTTACTTGCCCGAGATTCGATCGTCGGTATCCCAATACCTTGTTCAATCTCGTTACCGGCAAGTCTCTTTACTCGTACCGTAATGCATGATCCCATGGCTTACTCCTTAGTCACATTGAGCTCATTATGATGATGCATTACCGAGTGGGCCCAGACATACCTCTCCGTCATACGGAGTGACAAATCCCAGTCTCGATCCGTGCCAACCCAACAGACACTTTCGGAGATACCCGTAGCGCACCTTTATAGTCACCCAGTTACGTTGTGACGTTTGGTACACCCAAAGCACTCCTACGGCATCCGGGAGTTACACGATCTCATGGTCTAAGGAAAAGATACTTGACACTGGAAAAGCTCTAGCAAACGAACTACACGATCTTTGCGCTATGCTTAGGATTGGGTCTTGTCCATCACATCATTCTCCTAATGATGTGATCCCATTATCAATGACATCCAATGTCCATAGTCAGGAAACCATGACTATTTGTTGATCAACGAGCTAGTCAACTAGAGGCTTACTAGGGACATGTTGTGGTCTATGTATTCACACATGTATTACGATTTCCGGATAACACAATTATAGCATGAACAATAGACAATTATCATGAACAAGGAAATATAATAATAACCATTTTATTATTGCCTCTAGGGCATATTTCCAACATAATCCATATATACTTATTAGTAGAATTCGTGATTAATTAGTACAAATGAGTAGTACTGTGTCTTTTGATAGTGTAGAAATCTAGACTTCATAGAAATATATTTGCAAGAGTATGTGCGAGGCTATTTATTAATTGATATATTTTTCTTATTCAGAAATTGCCAAAGAACCTATCTGTGAGTTGTGGTATCGAGCCTGATGAAGAAGGCTCAGCTGGACTACGCACTACAAAAAAAGACACATCCGTGACATTTTGGGCCGAACGAATTTTTTTTCTGTCATACATATGACACTTCTATGACGATAATTGTGACAAAACCCGGTATCATCATAGATGTGGTGGGCTCCTACTTCTATGAAAAAAAATCATGACTGAAAATGGGCTTTTCGTCCTGGGCGGGCCGGAGACGCAGCTGCATGACATTCTTTGGGCCGTCCATGACGGAAAAAACCGTGGTAGAAGCGAGGGCGAGGAAAATTTTGGGGAGTTCCCGGTTACAGTGGGAGGTCGGGGGCCGAGCGATGCGCGTTTCTCTCATACACGTACGCACGTGTGTGCGAGGCGTTGGCTCTAACTGAACCCGAGCGAGGCGTTGGGCTCTAACTGAACCCAAGTGATTGCACTGCATGCTACGCGTTACTGAACCCGAGTGATCGATCGATGGCTGTTAACTGAACCCGATCGAGCGATTCCTTCGCTACTGCTGCTAAGTGAAGCCGATCGATGCTGCCTCTGGATGAACAGTGAGCGTTGCTGGGGGGGTTTGGATGAACAGTTCCCGGTGGGGGTGGATGAACAGGACCCCGTGGTGTTGCCTCTGGATGAACATGATCCCGATCGATCGAACCGGTTGGGGCTGGATGAACAGGACCCCGTGGAGGGCAGGATGAACAGGACCACCCCGTGGAGGGCAGGATGAACAGTAGACGGTGGAGGGCTGGATGAACAGTAGCCCGTGGAGGGGTGGTTGAACAGGAGCCCGTGGAGAGGGCTGGTTGAACAGTAGCCGATGGAGTAGCGCGTGGTGGAGGCTAGATGAACAGGAGCCCGTGGATGAACAGTCGCAGGTGGAGGCTGGAGGAGGTCGACGGTGGATGAACAGTAGCCCGTGGAGGCTGGAGGGGGTCAACGGTGGAGATGAACAGTGTCCGTGGAGTCCCGTTTTGCGGTACGCCACACCCCTCCCGATGAACAGGACCCCCGTTTCGACCGTAGCCCTCCAACACAAGTCCGTTTCCTCCGTTTTGCGGTGCGCCACACCCCTCTTGATCAACAGGACCCCCGTTTTGACCGTAGGAGGTCCGTTTCCTCCGTTTTGCGGTACGCTAGACCCCTCCCGATGAACAGAATCCCATTTCAAACGTGGTTGGTCGAACACAAGGCCGTTTCCTCCGTTCTGCAGTACGCCAGGCCTTGTTTCCATCGGCTGTTCCGTCCAAGCTCTCCCGATGAACACGACAACGCATTCCGTTCCGACCCAGCCGGTTGGCTCCCCATGAACACGACAACGATGTTGTTTCTCCGTTCTGACCCAGCCATGTACACGAGCCCTGGCCGGCGTATGCGCGAGTAGGCGTTCAAGACCCTGCCCGTATGTACGTACGTGGCCGTATTTTCTTTCTTGCACACTCGCCGCTGTACGTACGTCTACATGCTACGTGCGCGCCTCTACTATGACACGTGCGCGCCTCTACATCGACCAGTATGTACGTACACGTTCGCGACCAGAATGACAATGCTACGTACGCTTCGACCAGGTGGGTCCCAACTGTCAGGCACTTCCTTGCCTGCAAAGATGTAGCTGGTGGGTCCCAGCAGTCAGGGGGCGAATCGTTTTTTTTGCCAGGACGCACTTCCTTGCGTGCGAAGATGTAGCTGGTGGGTCCCTGCAGTCAGGGGGAAACGTTTTTTTTTGCGAAATACGGTGGCCTGTCCAGTGGGTCCCCGCTGTTAGGTGGAGGAATAATTATTTTCCGCGTAATAAGGAGGCACTTCCTTGCTGCGGCTGTGGACCCAGTTGTCAGCCTCTCCATGTACAGTCCATGTCTGATGGAAGCCGTTCCTTGACCACGTTGACCACGCCGCGCCGAGAGCACCAGGGTGGTGGACGACAGCGAGGCCTAGGAAGGGGATGACGCAGAGCCCGGGAAGACGCGGCAGTGGAAGCCCGCGCGGAGAGGAGTACGAGGGTTCACTGGTTCGGCTGCGATGTGAGGCTGCCGTCGCCGCAGGGCCTGGCCAGCGGTGGGAATAGTAGGGGGCGGTGAGTTCTCCGCGGCAGCACAGCCGGCCACGGGAGGCAGGAGCATGCGGCACGACCGACGCTGCTTTGGGCGGCTGGAGAAACAAGACCAGAGGTTGAAGAAGCACTACGGCCGTTGGATGGACATCATACGGTCACTGGAGCTAGAATCGTGCATATTGACTAAGTTGACAAAGCCCTCCGTCCCCGTCAACTTAGTAGGCCCACAAGTCAGCCTGCCACTATACTGGGTCCCAGCTAGCAGGGGGAGTATTCATTTTTTGTGCGTAATAAGGACGCACTTTGTCGGAGTAAATGGCCACGGGTAGCCTAACCGACTGCCCCTGGTTCTTCTGAAAAAATTATCAGGCCTTCGGGCCTCCAAGCACTCCGAGCATTGGGCCGCCTTCCCTGGCCGACTACCACTAAAGCCGACTCCCGGAAGGCGACCCAGCCTCACCAACTCCTCCCCAGGACGGCTACGGGGTGGCCGACTCCAAGAAGCCGGCCAAGAAGGACGCTGACTCCTAGGAGCCGGCCAAGACCGCAACCACTCCAAACCACTCCCACATAACGACGACACGACGGGGTGTGGCCACAGTGCGGCCCACTACCCCCGAAGCCCGAGGCGGGCATGGCTACAGGAGGCCGTACGGGACGGCCGTCTCCCGTGCGGCTCGGCACTGTAGCCATGCTAGCCTCGACGTCATCCACGACCCACTCCTGTACGGCCCAAGGACTGCGGGCCCCTTCGGCCAGAGAGAGGCGTGAAGGCGGCCCGGCCTTTCCCAGTCGGCCAAGAGCATAGCCGGCCTCCAGAAGCCGGCTACTCCCTTCCTCGAATGAGGAGCCCCATTAAGGAGACAAGACGAGGTAAGGCTATAGTGATAGCCCCCGAGACGGCCCATTGTAGCCACGCTTGCCTCGACAAAGCCCTCGTCATCACAGGCGAGGCTACAGTAAGCAGCCGCCGACAAGACCCTAGGCGGTGGGGCCGGCCTGTCGATCAAGTAGCCGGCAGCCGGCGGGACCCAGCAGCCGGCGGGGAAGCCGGCGAGCGTAGACACTGACGGCTGGGACCAGTTCCCAGTCGGATACCATTGTACCCCCGGCGGGTAGGCCTATATAAACCCCCCGGAGCACCCATGCAAAGGGTTCACACCCAAGCATAGTTGGCCTCTGAGCATAGAGTTGACCTCCAAGCATAGCACACACACCATAGATAGAGAGAAGCAAGAGCTAGCCTTGTTCTTCTTCTCTCTTGATCTCAACAGCTCTAGGAGCGATTGTAGCTACCCTTTATCGATCTAGTGATCATGCGGAGACCCCGCAGAGCAGGACTAGGGGTGTTATCTCCTCGGAGAGCCCCGAACCTGGGTAAGATTCGCCGGCGTGCATGTCTTCGCCTCATCCCGTTTCCGGGCACCGGCGACGTTTTATTAGCTCCCACAATGATAAGCCATCCCTTGGCATATGTCGCACCAACCACCCGACATTTGGCGCCCACCGTGGGGCCAGGTGCACCGTCGTCCGGAGACCTGTTCTGGACGGGAACCCTCTTCCTCCCCCGCGAGCGCAGCCAGCCTGCTGCGCCCGATGGCGTTTTCCTTGACGCGCTGCAAGGCGTCGACGACGCCTGCGCAGCGAGCTGCCTCGCCGACTTGCTCGGCGAGACTCACATCTCCGACGACCCTGCGTCCAATGCAGGCACCGACTACCCCGAGAGCCGCCTCGTCAGCCTCCTCGACCAACTTCACGTCTCCAGCGAGCCTGCTGCGGACATAGAGTCGGTCGGCTCCACTGACCCGATGCTCATCGACTCCGACACCGCGTCGCTCGACGCCTACCCCTCCGACGTGGTGGTCTTCGACGGCCCCCTCCCTCGAGCTGACAGCGGCAGCAGTGCTGTCACCGAAGTGCTGGTCATCAGCCACGTCTCCAACTCGGGCGAGAACGCCCGCGACGCTCAGCAAGCGGCGATGCACGACCTCTCCGTCCCCATCCCGGCCGACGCCGACGCCGAGACCCTGGAGGCACGCCGCCTTGCCCTCATCGCGGAGGGCCAGAAGATAGCCTCCATGAGACGCCTCACCGAGGCCCACCAGCGCGAAGTCGACCGCGCCGCCTTCGGCACGCCGCCGCCTAGCGGCCCAAGCCGAGCCGGCTTCGTCCAGAAGCGCGGCGCAGCCGTTGCCAGCATGCTGGGCGCAGATCACCCCGTCTATGCCACCCCGCTCGAGAATCTGCGAGCCGCTCAGGCGGCTGCAGAGGAGCTCAATGGGCTGGGAGCGGACGAGCTCCCCTACATGACAAGACGGATCCAGCAGCTGATCGACGCGGCTGTAGAACGGCACGAAGCCGGCGCCCGTGCTGATAGTCATCCCCCGCGCAGGGAGCATGCCGCGACGTCCCGCTCGCCGACTGCGAGCGGCACGCGCCAGAAGAAAGACAAGGAGCCGGCTGCCAGCCGCAGCCGGACGCGCATCACCATCGAGCGCGACGCGGATGGCCGCCCTCGAGCTGTAGAGCACCAAGAGAATCCGTCTCTCCCCCGCCTCGAAGAGAAAGACGCCTCACTCCGCCGCCCATCACACACCCGACTCTTGGCGACCAACTCGGCCGCCGAGAGGGAGTCGGCGAGAACGACGCCCGCCACAGGATCGACCGCCTTGCTTGGTCCTTGGCATTAGAAGAAGAAGACGATGTCGGCCAGCCATGCTTTGGCCCCCACATCCGCGACGAGCCCTTTCCCAAAGGGTTCTCGCTCCCCAGAGACACGCCCAAGTACAACGGCTCGGTGAAGCCGGAAGATTGGCTCATCGACTACTCCACGGCCGTCAGCATAGCCAACGGCAATCGGCGCGTCGCCGTGAAGTACGTCCCCCTCATGCTGCAAGGCACGGCACGCACATGGCTCAACAGCCTCAAGCCCTATAGCATCAACAGCTGGCTGGACTTCACCGAAGTCTTCGTCCGCAACTTCACCAGCACCTACAAGCGGCCTCCCAAGCCTCGCCAGCTCTCCCTCTGCGTCCAAGGGCCCAACGAGTCGACCCGCGACTACCTCACGCGATGGGCCGAGCTCCGCAACTCCTGCGAAGGGGTGCACGAGGTCCAAGCCATCGAGTACTTCACCGCCGGGTGCCGAGAGGGCACCCTCCTCAAGCACCGACTCCTCTGCGACGAGCCGGCTACCCTCGATGAGTTGCTGATCATCGCCGACAAGTACGCCACCGCCGACTCCTCGATGAAGACCGAGCTCCGAGTGGATGCCTCGGGGAAGGTGATCGCTCCGGCTCCCAAGGCGCCGGCTGGCGATTCCAATCAGCGCCCCTACCAGAACGACCACAAGCGCAAGGGCCCCATGCCGACTTCCTCTAGTCGGCAGGTGGCCACAGTTGAAGACGAGCAGCCCGAAGAACGGCCCGCTCCCAAGAAGAAGGGTGGCCGGCCGCCTTGGCAGCCGGCCTTCTCCTACGAGCAGGCTCTTGATGCCCCCTGCAAGTTTCATAGCGGCACGAAGCCGTCCAACCACACAACCCGGAAATGCCACTGGCTCACCCGCATCACCAAGGGCGAGGGAATGCAGCTGCCTCCTCCTCCTCCCGGCCCGCCGCCTCCAGCCCCTCAGCAGCCGGCGGCTCGGCCGGCAGTCGGCGCCGTCCAAGACGAATTCCCCGAAGAGCATGCCACCTACGTCGTCTTCACAAGTCAAGCCGACGACAAGCGTAGCCGACGCCGGCAGCACCAAGAAGTGAATGCAGTCGCCTCTAGCACCGCCGAGTTCATGCACTGGTCAGAAAAGCCAATCAGCTGGAGCCAGGCCGACCACCCAGAGGTGATGCCCTCGCCTGGCTCCTATGCAATGGTCTTGGATGTCACCCTCGTGACGGAGAGGCGAGCTGCCAGATTTTCCCGCGTCCTGATAGACGGCGGAAGCAGTATCAACATACTGTACCGCGATACCATGGAAAAGCTGAACATCAAAGCGAAGCAGCTCATGCCGAGCCGCACCGTCTTCCATGGTATCGTACCCGGCCTATCTTGCTCTCCAATCGACAAGATCAAAATGGATGTCCTCTTCGGAGACAAAGATCATTTTCGCCGGGAAGCAATATGGTTCGAGGTGGTGGATTTGGAGAGCCCCTATCATGCACTACTTGGCCGACCTGCTTTGGCCAAGTTCATGGCTGTGCCCCACTACGCCTACCTGAAGATGAAGATGCCGAGCTCGGAGGGGACCATCACGGTAGCCGGCGACTACAAGAAGTCCATCGAGTGCGCCATGGCCAGTAGCCGGCTGGACGAGTCCCTCGTGGTGGCAGAAGAAAAGAAGATGTTGGAACGGGTTGTGGCCATGGCCGGCAAGCAGCCGGCCTTGTCCCCCAGCCCCAAGGATTGTGATGCGCAGGGCTCCTTCCAGCCTGCAAAAGAGACGAAGAAGATACCTCTGGACCCGGAGAACCCGGAGAGGTTCGCTGTGATTGGGGTGAACTTGGACAGTAAATAGGAAGGCGAGCTCGTCGACTTCCTCCGTGAGAATCGAGACATCTTTGCATGGTCCCCAAAGGACATGCCGGGTGTCCCGAAGGATTTCGCCGAGCACAAATTACATGTCCGAGCTGATGCGAAGCCGGTCAAGCAGCCCCTCCGCCAACTATCAGAAGAGAAGCGAAGAATTGTGGGAGAAGAGATAGCCCGGCTCCTTGCCGCCGGCTTTATCATGGAAGTGTTCTTTCCAGAATGGCTTGCCAACCCAGTTCTGGTTCTGAAGAAGAATAACAAGTGGCGTATGTGTATAGACTACACGAGTTTGAACAAGGCTTGCCCAAAAGATCCGTTTGCTTTGCCACGGATTGACCAAGTGATAGACTCCACAGCCGGATGCGAGCTGTTAAGTTTTTTGGATGCATACTCAGGGTATCATCAGATCAAGTTGGACCCGGCTGACCGCCTGAAGACTGCCTTCATCACACCCTTTGGAGCTTTCTGCTACCTGACTATGACATTCGGCTTGAGAAATGCCGGTGCCACTTTTCAGCGTTGCATGCAGAAATGTCTCTTGAAACAACTCGGCAGAAATGCCCACGTCTACGTAGACGACATTGTGGTGAAGACAGAGAAGCGCGGTACCTTGCTGGAAGACCTGAAAGAAACATTTGCCAACTTGCGCCGACTCCAGATCAAGCTCAACCCCGAGAAGTGCGTGTTCGGAGTGCCAGCCGGCCAGCTGCTAGGCTTCCTGGTCTCCGAACGCGGCATTGAGTGCAACCCTGTCAAGATCTAGGCCATCGAGAGGATGGAGATTCCCACCAAGCTGCGAGATGTGCAGAAGTTCACTGGCTGCTTAGCCTCCCTGAACCGTTTTATCAGCCGAGTAGGAGAGAAGGCTCTCCCTCTGTACCGACTCATGAAGAAGTCCACTCACTTTGAGTGGAATGATCAAGCCGACCAAGCCTTCCATGAGTTGAAGAAAATGTTGACCACTCCGCCTGTCCTGGCTGCGCCGACTAAGAAGGAGGCCATGCTCCTCTACATCGCCGCGACAAGCCGAGTCGTCAGCACTGTTGTTGTGGTCCAGCGCCCGGAGGAAGGCCGAGCCCAGCTAGTCCAGAGGCCGGTCTACTATCTCAGCGAAGTATTGTCCAGCTCAAAGCAAAACTACCCGCACTACCAGAAGATGTACTATGGGGTGTACTTCGCTGCCAAGAAATTGAAGCCCTACTTCCAAGAGCACCCCATCACGGTCGTGTGCACTGCCCCGCTCGCCGAGATCATAGGCAGCCGGGATGCATCCGGCCGAGTGGCCAAATGGGCCATTGCCTTGCCGCCCTACACGATTTTCTATCAACCCCGCACCGCCATCAAGTCGCAAGCACTGGCCGACTTCCTCGTCGATTGGGCCGAGACCCAGTACTTACCGCCGGCTCCCGACTCTACCCATTGGCGGATGCACTTTGACGGGTCCAAGATGTGCACCGGCTTGGGAGCCGGCATCGTCCTCACCTCTCCCAAAGGCGACAAGCTCAAGTACACGCTGCAGATCCACTTCGCCGCCTCCAACAACGTGGCCGAGTACGAGGCGCTCGTACACGGGCTCCGGCTAGCCAAAGAACTTGGCATACGCCGGATCCTGTGCTACGACGACTCAGACTTGGTGGTCCAGCAATCATCTGGCGACTGGGATGCCAAGGACGCGAACATGGCGAGCTACCGTTTCCTCATCCAGCAGATGAGCGGATACTTCGAAGGGTGCGAGTTCCTTCACGTGCCAAGGGCCGACAACGACCAAGCAGATGCCCTAGCACGGATCGGCTCCACCCGACAAGCCATACCGACTGGCGTCTCCCTCCAGCGCCTCCTCAAGCCGTCCATCAAGCCGTCTCTAGAGTCGGATTCCATCTTCGTGCCGCCTACACCAGAAACAGCCGGATCCGACTAGAGAAATCCCGCAGGCGGCACGGGGACTTCGACGACTGGCCCGGGGACTGCCGTAGTCGCACCCGGCCCGGGGACTTCAGAACCCGGCTCGAGGACTGCAGCAGTCGGCCCGGGGACTGCAACGACACAAGAAGTGGTGGCCGACCTCAATGCAACACCCAACCCACCCACCCGAGTCATGGTGGCCACATTGACAGAAAAAGAAGTCACAGCTCCCTCATGGGCCCAGCCCATCCTCAAGTTCCTAGTCAGCAGAGAGCTGCCGGCTGATGAGATCTCAGCAAGATTAGTGCAACGACGAGCCACAGCATACACAATAATCAACAGAGAGCTGGTGAAGCGCAGCGTCACTGGAGTCTTCCAGCGTTGTGTCGAACCAGAAAAAGGAGTGGCAATCCTCAAAGACATCCACCAAGGCGAATGCGGCCATCACGCAGCCTCAAGATCCCTCGTGGCCAAGGCTTTCCGCCACGGTTTCTTCTGGCCGACTGCCTTGGAGGATGCTAAAGAAATAGTCAAGAGCTGCAGAGGATGCCAAGTTTTTAGTTCCAAGCAACACCTGCCGGCTTCTGTGTGACACCCAAGTTTTTATTTCGATTTTTTCAAAAGATTTTATTTGACTTGAGAGGAGTGATTTAAAATTTTTCTTCAAGAGAACTCCCCCTCTCAAATATTTTTCTTTATGGAAAAAGTTTTGTTTGGAATCACCCAAGATCTGCCTTTGGCCTTGGGAGTTCTTGCTTTTCATTTGGGCTCAAGACAAAATGTTTTTCATTTGGGGAAAATAACTTTTGAAAATCTTTTTGAATTTGCACTATGGCTTTTGGAAAGTCCTTTGCCACTTTCAACTATCCCTTCTTGCCATGGCATTAGTGCAAATCCTCTCCCCTAACCCTCCCCTCACCTTTGGATCATGACTTGCATCAAATCCAGCAAGTTGAACCTCCCCATGTGATCATTTCCATTTAAATTCTATTCAAATAAATTTCTGTCTTCTATCCTACTACTTGGAGATTTACAAAGGAACTCCTTTTTCTGTTTTGATTTTTGCCACCAAACCTTTTTCCCCTCCTAGTCCTTTGAACCCTCAACCTAGAACCATGAAGATCCACTGGTCTTCAGTTCAAAATTTTCAAACTGCACCTGCTGCAAGTTTGGACCAGATTTGCCAAATTTGATGAAATTCATTCAAAACTCTCTCCAAAAATTGCAAGTAAAATCATGCAGCCTCTGGGTGCATTGAGTGGTCATCTCACCAAGTTACAGCTCCAGAAAAATTTATCTCATAGCCAAAACCTTCTGTCGAACACCTGCAGTGCATGGTCATTGTCAAGTTCAGAAGTTTCAGAGATTCAGTCAGTGCTCACTGTCGTTTTCTTCAGAGATGGACATCGATCTCGCCAGTGCCACCGCGTCGCCTTGCTCCTCGTCCCCGCCCTCTTGTTCCTGCACCGCACGAACGCCTGGCACCTTGCGGGCGTCGGCGATGAGCAGCAGAAGGTGCGCCGCCCCGTGACCAACGCCGGCGGCGGCTTTGCGGACGCCAGCGGGAGACACGGCGCCGACGACTCCACCCAGCGCCGCCCAAACCACCGGAGCCCGCCGCGTGGCCTTCCACTCCCCCAAATGCGCTGCCGCTCTCGTCGTGAACCGCAGGGCGCGGAGCGCGCTCTCTGCCGCCGTTGAGCCCATGCGGTCACCTCACCGTGGACCGACGCCATTACGCCGAGACCAGCCCCGTTTAGCTGTGGAACGACTCCAGTAATCTCCACTGATGCTGCCTGGCCGCTCAAACCACCTACCAATCCACTGCTCCGCCGTAATCGCTCGCCGGAGATTCTCCGTTCACGGCCACCCCGTCGATCTGCCTATAAATAGAGGCCCCGAGGTTCAACTCGAGCACCCACCAGCCCTGCACTTCCCCTAGAGCACGCCTAGCCACTGGAAGAGCCCCGAGGAGGTCTCCTTCCTCGACTCCGGCCGCCGCGACCCGCCACGGGATCCAGCCCGATTCGCCCCCGTGTGTGCTCCTCCGCCTCCATTCTCTTGCCAGTAGCTTCACCATGCATCTCTCGTTCTGACCCGCGCCTGAATTCGTAGTTTGCGGCCCTCCACCGAAGTTCCCCATCCTCACCCGAGCCGCCGTCCGCCGGAGAAAGTGTCGCCGTCGACGTGGTGCTCCCCGTTGGACGAGTCCACCACCCACCGACGCGGAAGAAGACGCTGAAGCTCTTGGTACCCTCCGTTTCTCCTAACTCGCCGTGGTTCGACGCCGGCGTCCACCGCAGTCTTCGGGCGCCGGCGAGCTTTTCAAACCTGACATGTGGACCCCGCGTGTCAGCCTCTGTTCTTTTATTCGCGAACCGTTTTCTGTTGGCGCCTTCGGGCAAAATACGCTTTCTCTCTTGCGCCTGCGCATTTCCAAACGAACCGTTTTCTGTTTTCTCAGTTAAAACCCTGGAACTTTTCTGTTTCATTATAGATAAGTCCCTGGACAGAAACCTTTATAACTTTTTAATGAAAAGGTATTTTTGAGTGATTCTTTTTCTGACATTCTTAAAATTTTTGTCTAGTTTTTTATGGGATTTATTTGAAAAATATTTGGAAAAGTTTCTGTGCATGTGTTGGTTTTCACGTTAGTACCCGTTTCGTGATTGCCGTAGGTTCCGGGAGAGGTGACGGAGCCGCGAACTTCGCCGAGCTAGACTCCGACTTCTCCGAACCAGGCAAGCATGTTTTGAACATTTGATATGACAGGTGTTTTGCATGTTTGCGTGAAAGTTGGTGCGTGGCATATGAGTGTCGATAAATACCTCGTTGCTTGTAAGGCAACTACCCGGTTGTTCCACAGTCGTGATGATTTCTGATGAGAGATGGCCTAATCATGTGGTGACATGAAGGGCAGCAAGGTGGTACTGTTGTAGCATGCCAGCCTTGCGTCATCCGACTTCCTCCGACGTTAACATGGTTGGAGCCACGTTATCGTTCTTCCTTTTTCGCATGTTCCAAAGTTGCGATGATCTCTGATGAGAGATGGCCTAATCATGTGGTGACATGAAGGGCAGCAAGGTGGTACTGTTGCAGCATGCCAGCCTTGTGTCATCCGACTTTCCCCCGACGTTAATGTGGTTGGAGCCGCGTTACCGTTCTTTCCCCCTTCCGTGCTACCACATGTCTCATTGCCAGGGATGCGGTTTAGTAAGTTGGTAACCTCTTTCCGTGTACACACCAAACAGAGAGGCCGGGATGATGGTACCTTGGCCCAGGATTAAAGCCAGTCATCCAGTCAGGGGGCATGGGTGTTTCCGGTTGGGACCGAGAGGGGGGGCACCCCCTTATAGCGCGCGTATAGAAATTTGATCCCATGCTATGCGAGGTTGTAGCCTCCCCGTCTCGAGGTTTTTCTTGAACGATGCCGAGGGTGATCCCTGGCTTCGGATGGTTAAATTGGGTGTGTACTGGTTAGACGTGTTTCTTCCAAAACACCGTAGACGGAACTAGTCCCCGTGACTACTGAAATCCGTTGGCTGTGGTTAAGTACAAACTCTACAGAGTCAATTCCTTCCAAATCATCGCGTCCATGATCAAGTAGTGTAAACATTATATCCATATCTATCCGCGTGGAAAACTTGTCCCCGGTGAACCAGCTCAAGTGGTAAATTCAGTTTTATTGTTATTCCTGTGGATGGACTAACCCTATATTCGTTTCATGCTCGTGATAAATTATGTTCCCAAACTATTGTATTATTGAGCTGTGATATAAGCCCTTTATGTGACGTCGCGCAGACGTCCGACTGTGGCGTGTTTTTGTTTCTTACTTTAAATATAAGCCCTTTATGTGACGTCGCTCAGACGTCCGACTGTGGCATGCACCGTCCTTATTTTCTGTTATAAGCCCTTTATGTGGTGTCGCCTCGACGCCCGACTGTGGCATTATTATTCAGCATTTTCCGCTCGAGGATTCTTTCAGACACTCGTTTGGCACCAGTATTATTATTCCGCATTTTCTGCTCGAGGAGTCTTTCAGACACTCGTTTGGCACCAGTATTATTATTCCGCATTTTCCGCTCGAGGAGTCTTTCAGACACTCGTTTGGCACCAGTATTATTATTCCGCATTTTCCGCTCGAGGAGTCTTTCAGACACTCGTTTGGCACCAGTATTATTATTCCGCATTTTCTGCTCGAGGAGTCTTTCAGACACTCGCTTGGCACCAGTATTACTATTCTGCAGTTTCCGCTCGAGGGCGTCATTCAGACCCTCGCTTGGCACCCAGCATTTACTACCTCTATGTCTGAATCGTACTGGTTAACTTATTCATGTACTTCATGTTTGCATTTGTTATATCTTATGTCCGAACTGTCTTGCGAGTACTTTCATAGTACTCACCTGGCTTGTTGATTTGGCCAGATGTTGACGAAGGCGATCTCTTGGATGAAGAGTTTGATAGCGCGTCCGATGCCTAGAGGAGTCCCAGTCAGTCCTGCGCGATCCCGGATTTTGGTCACTTGTATTGTATACGCTTCCGCCACCCGCAATAAGTCTTCTCGAGCCTCACTCCGACGCTCGAAGAGCTGTAGTCTTCTGGAATCATATCACTCGCATCGCGGTGATATCTCCACCACCGTTATTATCGTGAGTTAGTAGTTTGCCACCCTATCCGCCGTCTTGTTTTATCGGCGTGCATGTAATAAATTGTTGGGCAGTCTCAGCTCAACCTTGTATTATATTTAGTACTCCTGGTAATTTTCTTCTGTGACCAAGATATTGTCTATCAGTGAGAAGGAATTCTTCCTCGCTGGTCCGTAAAAGGGATTGGTTTCTCAATAATTATTTTATTGAAAAACCGGTCGTGACAAGCTTGGTATCAGAGCCAGGCTGACTGTAGGAAGCCACTAGGTGCGATCGCTAATCGGTTATTAGCGTCTTTTGTGCTTTTTCAGCATTTTGCAATTGTAGCTATTTTCTCTTGGTCATCATAAATTTATGACATGACTACTCAGAATTTTTGCCTACTTTTGTAGATGGCTGGCAGCAGCTGTGAGAATCGAGTGTTCACCAACGTGCCCGAGGGGTTTGTCAAGCTCCTCGTCTCCATCACCAAGCTCGCGATCGGGCCAGCAGCTCGCCCGGAGTTCACACTCTATCAGCACAAGCTCAGTGACGACGTGTCTATGCACCAAGCCGTGGTGCAGTTCAGGGGAGGACGATCTGCTGCTCGCCACTTCCGTTTTACGGGAAGGGCCATGCCTACGGAGAGGCATGTCATGCAGATGGCTGCCCGCGAGGCGATAACTCGCCTTCGGGACATCCTTCCTACGATGAAGACTCGTCGCTACCGCTACCTCCCATGCCATGTGCCGTACACCAGCCACTATGCGTTTGCCTGCCATCGGGGAGAAAGAGACGAAGCCATCGAGATGGTTGTGGAGTATCTCAAGGCTCTGGAGGAGTCTTTCGACAACCTCGTAGATGATCTTGTGGCTGCCCGCATGGACTTAGTCCGGGGCGGTCCTACCAGCAGGAAGGAGCTTCTCCACACGACGCCGCCTCTGACATTCGTCTCGTCTTCAGCCTTGTATGCACCGGCCATTTTGGCCACTGCTCGCCGTCTGCCTACCACTGAGGAGTTCGACCGAGTCATCGCTCCTACTCCAGTCAGAGCCGCACCGCCTGCCGCGCGCGCTCTACCACCAGTCGCCCCCGCACCATCACTGCAGCGCAGCGTCACGCGCCAGGAGCCAGCTAGAGAGGAGGTGGAGCTTGACTCTCCTGGACCGCTGAGCCTTGCCATCGGCAAGGGGAAGGAGATCTTCACCATCTCCGACTGAGAGCACAGAGTAGCCGCGTGTTATGTCTGCTTGTAAGATGTGCTGTTTTATCTGTATGCTAGTTTGTATTGGTGTGTTTGCTGCCTTCCGGAGTAGTACGCTAGTTTTAATAACATGTCAGGATTGTGTACGCGCATCCTGAGTGCTGTATCATGTGTTTGCTTTTTCGCATGTAAGTTTTATGTTAAGCACTTCTCCTCCATGAAAAATCATTTGTGTTTCTTTGAAAACCTTGAAGCCTTTTGATTATTGCCTTTGCAAGAGTTTTCCTGTGCTACACAGTTTTTTTTTCTCATGGGTTTTGCAAATAATACCCAGACTGGAAAAATGTCTCGCCCATGGACTCGCTCCATGCCCAATCAGCCAGAAGAGGTTTACGGGACACAGACCAGCAACAATTTCACTCAGGGTCAGTCCAGCCAACAAGACAGCGAAGCAACACTGTCTCAAGTATGCCGTCTCTTCGAGCAAAGTCAGCAACAACACCAAGAGATGATGAACCATGTCATCAACATGGGAAACCACCGTGAACACTATCAACCACATTCCAAGTTATCTGAGTTACAGAAGACTCGCCCCTCAACTTTTGCTCACACCGATAGGCCGCTGGAAGCCGATGATTGGCTTCGTGAGATTGAAAGGAAACTGATTATTGCTCAGTGCTCAGATCATGAGAAGGTGCTTTATGCACCACACTACCTTACTGGAGCAGCCGCAGCATGGTGGGAAAACTTCCTACACATGCATCCCAGGGAACACAACATCACCTGGGAAGAGTTCAAGGAAGGCTTCCGTGGGGCACACATCCCCAGGAGCATCTTAAAGATCAAGAAGAGAGAGTTTGACGACCTGAAGCAAAGAGGCATGTCTGTGACAGAGTACAATGGTCAGTTCACCCAGCTGTCTCGTTATGCCTACGACGAGCACATGACAGAAAGCAAGACGATGGAAAAATTCCTGGACGGCCTGGCACCAGCACTGAGATGCCAACTGATTGTGCACACCTTTCCGGATTTTAAGACGCTGGTGGACAAGGCCATCACCTTGGAAAATGAGCGCCGTAGTCTGGAAGATATCCGCAAGCGGAAGAGGGACAAGACGACTCTTGCCCGCAGCAACCGAGGCAAGACTGAGGTCCCAAGGATAGACACAAGGAGATCCACGACTACTGAGCCAAGGCCCGTCAGACAGTTTCATGCCAGGGACAAGGAGTTCACATACCGTCCAGGGGTCACCTGCTATGCTTGTGGTCAGCAAGGGCATTATGCTAAACAGTGCCCGAAACCAAGAGACTCGGCACCGAAGCCGAACAATGGTGGAAACAATCCTGCCCCCAAGCGCAACAACTTCAATCCCAACAACAACCACAGGAAGGGTCACCTGAACCATGTGACCAGGGAAGAAGCGCAGGATGCCCCAGACATCGTGCTCGGTACGTTCCCTGTCAACACAGTACCTGCCACGGTTTTGTTTGATTCTGGAGCTTCCCATTCGTTCGTTTCGAAGAGTTTTGTTTCGCAACATGGTTTTCCGATACTCCCCTTGGAAAAGTCTATGATCATCAAGTCCCCCGAAAATAAGCAAATCGCCCAAGGTTACTACCAAGGAGTGGTCACTGAGTTCGAAGGACTACAATTCCACGCGAATCTCATCGTGTTGGAAAGTAAAGGACTGGATGTCATTTTAGGGATGGACTGGTTGACCACCAACAAAGGATTCATGGACTGTTTCAATCGGACAGTGATTCTCACTCACCATCACGGCAAGACAATAAGAGTCTCCACTCAAGAAAGGCCACGATCACAGAAACCAAAGCTGAACAAAATGGACATTGCAGAACTGAGAAAAGTTCCAGTGGTATGCGAGTTCCCTGATGTGTTCCCTGAAGAACTACCAGGCATGCCACCAGACCGAGAGATCGAATTCAGCATTGAACTAGCACCTGGCACCGCTCCAATTTATAAGAAGCCGTATAGCATGGCACCCTCGGAATTGGTGGAGTTGAAGAAGCAGATAAAGGAATTATTGGACAAAGGGTTTATACGAGCCAGCTCCTCACCATGGGGTTCGCCTGTGTTGTTCGCCAAGAAGAAGGATGGGACACTGAGACTGTGTATAGACTATCGAGCCCTCAACATGGTCACCATCAAAAACAAATACCCGATGCCATGGATAAATGATTTGTTTGACCAGCTCGCACAAGCTAAGGTATTTTCAAAGATTGATTTGAGATCGGGATACCATCAACTGAAGGTACGGACAGAGGATATCCCCAAGACAGCATTCACTTCCAGATATGGGTTATACGAGTTCACAGTGATGCCTTTTGGTCTAACGAACGCCCCCGCATATTTTGTCCACCTCATGGACAAAGTGTTCATGAAATTCATGGACAAATTCGTGGTGGTATTCATTGACGATATTTTGGTTTACTCAAGGACACCCGAAGAGCATGCTGAGCACCTCAGAATTGTTTTGGGAGAATTGAGGAAGCATCAGTTGTACGCCAAGTTTAGCAAATGCGAATTTTGGCTAAGACAAGTTGGTTTCTTAGGCCATATACTGAACCAAGAAGGCGTAGCCGTAGACCCAGAAAAGGTCAAGGCCATACTGGACTGGAAACCGCCCGCCAACGTCACAGATGTGCGGAGTTTCCTAGGAATGGCCGGATATTACAGGAGATTTATTGAAGGATTCTCCACTGTGGCGAAACCTATGACCCAATACTCAAGAAGGACAAGAAATTCGTATGGACGGAAGCATGTGAGCAGAGCTTCCAAGAACTCAAGAAAAAGCTGACAACCGCACCAGTCTTAACTGTGCCAGACATACACAAGAGTTTTGAAGTGTATTGTGACGCGTCCCGAAAAGGTCTCGGATGTGTACTAATGCAGGATGGCAAAGTTGTCGCATATGCCTCCAGGCAACTGCGAAAACATGAGGAAAATTACCCAACACATGACTTGGAGCTAGCAGCAGTCATACATGCACTCAAGGAGTGGAGGCACTTTCTGTTGGGAAATCGTTGTGAAATATATACGGACCATAAGAGCCTCAAATATATCTTCACACAGCCAGAACTGAATTTACGCCAACGACGCTGGTTGGAACTGGTCAAAGACTATGACGTCGGCATTCACTACCACCCAGGGAAAGCAAATGTAGTGGCCGATGCCCTTAGTCGAAACCCCAGCCCGGACAATGACGGTCCGCAAAACTTGAGGCCTGAGTTTCAACGAGAGTTCGCTAGGCTCAACATGATGTTAGTCTCCGAGGGCACCGTATCAAATCTGGAGATACAACCCACCTTGGTGGAACAAATTAAGAAGGCTCAACAGGGACATCCCAGCATCGAAGGCATAAAGAAGAAAATGAATCTTAGTAAGACTTCAGAGTTCGTCACAGACAGTGAAGGAACATTGTGGTACCGAAACAGACTTTGCGTACCTAACATTGAGGAACTCAAGCAACAGATCTTGACGGAAAGCCACACCGCTCCATATTCGATCCATCCTGGAGGAACCAAAATGTACAAGGACATCCAGGAAAGATTTTGGTGGCACGGTATGAAAAGAGATATAGCCACATTTATTGCTTGTTGCGATTCATGTCAGCGTATCAAGGCCGAGCATCAAAAGCCAGCAGGGCTACTCCAGCCAAACAGAATACCGGAGTGGAAATGGGATGAAATAGGAATGGATTTCATCGTTGGACTACCCCGATCACAACGCGGAAATGACGCCACATGGGTCATCACAGACCGACTAACCAAGGTTGCTCATTTCATTCCTGTGAAGACTACCTACTCCACACAAAGACTGGCAAAACTTTATCTCTCCCGTATAGTTTGCTTGCATGGAGTCCCGAAGACTATAATATCAGATCGAGGCACCCAATTCGTCTCCAAATTTTGGGATCACCTACAACAAGCTCTGGGCACACAACTAACTTTCAGTACAGCATACCACCCTCAGACAGATGGACAAACGGAACGTGTAAACCAAATCCTAGAGGATATGCTAAGAGCCTGTGTGCTCACCTATGGATCCAGTTGGGAAGAGAGTTTGTCGTATGCCGAATTTGCGTACAACAACAGTTACCAAGCCAGCTTGCAAATGGCACCCTTTGAAGCATTGTACGGACGGAGGTGTCGTACCCCACTGAATTGGTCAGAAACAGGGGACAGCCGTATCTTCGGCCCAGACATGCTTAAAGAGGCCAAGGAAAAAGTTAAACAAATCAGGGACAGACTCAAGACGGCGCAGAGCCGACAAAAGAGCTACTATGATCAGAAGCATCGTGAAGTCAGCTTTGAACCCGGTGATTCCGTATACCTCCGAGTATCTCCTATGAGGGGTCTGCAACGGTTCAAAATAAAGGGAAAACTAGCACCAAGATTTATTGGACCATTTTGTGTGAAGGCACGAAGAGGCACGGTAGCCTACCAACTAGACCTACCCAAGGAGCTGTCAGACGTCCATGACGTATTCCACGTCTCGCAGTTGAGGAAATGTGTGAGTAACCCGGAGAAACATGTCCCTCATGAGGACATTGATATGCAACCAGATCTCACCTACAGAGAAAGGCCAGTAAAGATTTTAGAAGAGTCTGAACGGAGGACCCGTCAGAAAACGACAAAGTTTTTCAAGGTCCAGTGGAGCAACCACACTGAGGATGAAGCCACATGGGAAAGGGAAGATTTCCTCCGAGCAGAGTATCCATATCTATTTGAGGATCAGCAGAAATCTCGAGGACGAGATTTTTCCTAAGGGGGTAGGTGTTGTGACACCCAAGTTTTTATTTGGATTTTTTCAAAAGATTTTATTTGACTTGAGAGGAGTGATTTAAAATTTTTCTTCAAGAGAACTCCCCCTCTCAAATATTTTTTCTTTATGGCAAAAGTTTTGTTTGGAATCACCCAAGATCTGGCTTTGGCCTTGGGAGTTCTTGCTTTTCATTTGGGCTCAAGACAAAATGTTTTTCATTTGGGGAAAATAACTTTTGAAAATCTTTTTGAATTTGCACTATGGCTTTTGGAAAGTCCTTTGCCACTTTCAACTATCCCTTCTTGCCATGGCATTAGTGCAAATCCTCTCCCCTAACCCTCCCCTCACCTTTGGATCATGATTTGCATCAAATCCAGCAAGTTGAACCTCCCCATGTGATCATTTCCATTTAAATTCTATTCAAATAAATTTCTGTCTTCTATCCTACAACTTGGAGATTTACAAAGGAACTCCTTTTTCTGTTTTGATTTTTGCCACCAAACCTTTTTCCCCTCCTAGTCCTTTGAACCCTCAACCTAGAACCATGAAGATCCACTGGTCTTCAGTTCAAAATTTTCAAACTACACCTGCTGCAAGTTTGGACCAGATTTGCCAAATTTGATGAAATTCATTCAAAACTCTCTCCAAAAATTCCAAGTAAAATCATGCAGCCTCTGGGTGCATTGAGTGGTCATCTCACCAAGTTACAGCTCCAGAAAAATTTATCTCATAGCCAAAACCTTCTGTCGAACACCTGCAGTGCATGGTCATTGGCAAGTTCAGAAGTTTCAGAGATTCAGTCAGTGCTCACTGTCGTTTTCTTCAGAGATGGACATCGATCTCGCCAGTGCCACCGCGTCGCCTTGATCCTCGTCCCCGCCCTCTTGTTCCTGCACCGCACGAACGCCTGGCACCTTGCGGGTGTCGGCGACGAGCAGCAGAAGGTGCGCCGCCCCGTGACCGACGCCGGCGGCGGCTTTGCGGACGCCAGCGGGAGACACGGCGCCGACGACTCCACCCAGCGCCGCCCAAACCACCGGAGCCCGCCGCGTGGCCTTCCACTCCCCCAAATGCGCTGCCGCTCTCGTCGTGAACCGCAGGGCGCGGAGCGCGCTCTCTGCCGCCGTTGAGCCCGTGCGGTCACCTCACCGTGGACCGACGCCATTACGCCGAGACCAGCCCCGTTTAGCTGTGGAACGACTCCAGTAATCTCCACTGATGCTGCCTGGCCGCTCAAACCACCTGCCAATCCCCTGCTCCGCCGTAATCGCTCGCCGGAGATTCTCCGTTCACGGCTACCCCGTCGATCTGCCTATAAATAGAGGCCCCGAGGTTCAACTCGAGCACCCACCAGCCCTGCACTTCCCCTAGAGCACGCCTAGCCACTGGAAGAGCCCCGAGGAGGTCTCCTTCCTCGACTCCGGCCGCCGCGACCCGCCACGGGATCCAGCCTGATTCGCCCCCGTGTGTGCTCCTCCGCCTCCATTCTCTTGCCAGTAGCTTCACCATGCATCTCTCGTTCTGACCCGCGCCTCAATTCGTAGTTTGCAGCCCTCCACCGGAGTTCCCCATCCTCACCCGAGCCGCCGTCCGCCGGAGAAAGTGCCGCCGTCGACGTGGTGCTCCCCGTTGGACGAGTCCACCACCCACCGACGCGGAAGAAGACGCTGAAGCTCTTGGTACCCTCCGTTTCTCCTAACTCGCCGTGGTTCGACGCCGGCGTCCACCGCAGTCTTCGGGCGCCGGCGAGCTTTTCAAACCTGACATGTGGACCCCGCGTGTCAGCCTCTGTTCTTTTATTCGCGAACCGTTTTCTGTTGGTGCCTTCGGGCAAAATACGCTTTCTCTCTTGCGCCTGCGCATTTCCAAACGAACCGTTTCTGTTTTCTTAGTTAAAACCCTGGAACTTTTCTGTTTCATTACAGATAAGTCCCTGGACAGAAACCTTTATAACTTTTTAATGAAAAGGTATTTTTGAGTGATTCTTTTTCTGACATTCTTAAAATTTTTGTCTAGTTTTTTATGGGATTTATTTGAAAAAATATTTGGAAAAGTTTCTGTGCATGTGTTGGTTTTCACGTTAGTACCCGTTTCGTGATTGCCGTAGGTTCCGGGAGAGGTGACGGAGCCGCGAACTTCGCCGAGCTAGACTCCGACTTCTCCGAACCAGGCAAGCATGTTTTGAACATTTGATATGACAGGTGTTTTGCATGTTTGCGTGAAAGTTGGTGCGTGGCATATGAGTGTCGATAAATACCTCGTTGCTTGTAAGGCAACTACCCGGTTGTTCCAAAGTCGTGATGATTTCTGATGAGAGATAGCCTAATCATGTGGTGACATGAAGGGCAGCAAGGTGGTACTGTTGTAGCATGCCAGCCTTGCGTCATCCGACTTCCTCCGACGTTAACGTGGTTGGAGCCACGTTATCGTTCTTCCTTTTTCGCGTGTTCCAAAGTTGCGATGATCTCTGATGAGAGATGGCCTAATCATGTGGTGACATGAAGGGCAGCAAGGTGGTACTGTTGCAGCATGCCAGCCTTGCATCATCCGACTTTCCCCCGACGTTAATGTGGTTGGAGCCGCGTTACCGTTCTTTCCCCCTTCCGTGCTACCACATGTCTCATTGCCAGGGATGCGGTTTAGTAAGTTGGTAACCTCTTTCCGTGTACACACCAAACAGAGAGGCCGGGATGATGGTACCTTGGCCCAGGATTAAAGCCAGTCATCCGGTCAGGGGGCATGGGTGTATCCGGTTGGGACCGAGAGGGGGGGCACCCCCTTATAGCGCGCGTATAGAAATTTGATCCCATGCTACGCGAGGTTGTAGCCTCCCCGTCTCGAGGTTTTTCTTGAACGATGCCGAGGGTGATCCCTGGCTTTGGATGGTTAAATTGGGTGTGTACTGGTTAGACGTGTTTCTTCCAAAACACCGTAGACGGAACTAGTCCCCATGACTACTGAAATCCGTTGGCTGTGGTTAAGTACAAACTCTACAGAGTCAATTCCTTCCAAATCATCGCGTCCATGATCAAGTAGTGTAAACATTATATCCATATCTATCCGCGTGGAAAACTTGTCCCCGGTGAACCAGCTCAAGTGGTAAATTCAGTTTTATTGTTATTCCTGTGGATGGACTAACCCTATATTCGTTTCATGCTCGTGGTAAATTATGTTCCCAAACTATTGTATTATTGAGCTGTGATATAAGCCCTTTATGTGACGTCACGCAGACGTCTGACTGTGGCGTGTTTTTGTTTCTTACTTTAAATATAAGCCCTTTATGTGACGTCGCTCAGACGTCCGACTGTGGCATGCACCGTCCTTATTTTCTGTTATAAGCCCTTTATGTGGTGTCGCCTCGACGCCCGACTGTGGCATTATTATTCCGCATTTTCCGCTCGAGGAGTCTTTCAGACACTCGTTTGGCACCAGTATTATTATTCCGCATTTTCCGCTCGAGGAGTCTTTCAGACACTCGTTTGGCACCAGTATTATTATTCCGCATTTTCCGCTCGAGGAGTCTTTCAGACACTCGTTTGGCACCAGTATTATTATTCCGCATTTTCCGCTCGAGGAGTCTTTCAGACACTCGCTTGGCACCAGTATTACTGTTCTGCAGTTTCCGCTCGAGGCGTCATTCAGACCCTCGCTTGGCACCCAACATTTACTACCTCTATGTCTGAATCGTACTGGTTAACTTATTCATGTACTTCATGTTTGCATTTGTTATATCTTATGTCCGAACTGTCTTGCGAGTACTTTCATAGTACTCACCTGGCTTGTTGATTTGGCCAGATGTTGACGAAGGCGATCTCTTGGATGAAGAGTTTGATAGCGCGTCCGATGCCTAGAGGAGTCCCAGTCAGTCCTGCGCGATCCCAGATTTTGGTCACTTGTATTGTATACGCTTCCGCCACCCGCAATAAGTCTTCTCGAGCCTCACTCCGATGCTCGAAGAGCTGTAGTCTTCTGGAATCATATCACTCGCTTCGCGGTGATATCTCCACCACCATTATTATCATGAGTTAGTAGTTTGCCACCTTATCCGCCGTCTTGTTTTATCGGCGTGCATGTAATAAATTGTTGGGCAGTCTCTTCTCAACCTTGTATTATATTTAGTACTCCTGGTAATTTTCTTCTGTGACCAAGATATTGTCTATCAGTGAGAAGGAATTCTTCCTCGCTGGTCCGTAAAAGGGATTGGTTTCTCAATAATTATTTTATTGAAAAACCGGTCGTGACATTCTGCCCTCAAGACCATTCCCCTTACTTGGCCGTTTGCCGTCTGGGGACTGGACATGGTGGGCCCTTTCAAGACAGCCCGCGGTGGCCTGGCACATCTACTTGTTGCTGTGGACAAGTTCACAAAGTGGATTGAAGCAAAGCCAATCAAGAAGCTGAATGGGCCGACTGCCGTAACATTCATCACCGACATCACCACTCGATACGGCGTGCCGCACAGCATCATCACCGACAACGGCACGAACTTCGCCAAAGGAGCACTGGCACGTTTCTGCGCGACGCAGGGCATCCGACTGGACTTAGCGTCCGTTGCCCACCCGCGGTCAAACGGCCAGGTCGAGCGAGCAAATGGACTCATCCTCTCCGGCATCAAGCCCCGACTGGTTGTACCACTGGAGCGATCGGCCGGCTACTGGCTCGAAGAGCTGCCGGCTGTCCTCTGGAGTCTGCGCACTACACCCAACAAGTCAACCGGCTTCACTCCATTCTTCCTTGTGTACGGTGCCGAGGCTGTCATCCCAACAGACATCAAGTTCGACTCGCCTCGGATCACCATGTACACGGAGGAGGAAGCCAAAGAAGCAAGAGAAGACGGCATCGACCTACTGGAAGAAGGCCGGCTGTTAGCACTCAGCCGGTCCGCCATCTACCAGCAAGGGCTGCGCCGCTACTACAACCGCAAGATCAAGCCAAGATCCTTCCAAGAGGGCGACCTTGTGCTCCGGCTGATCCAGCGAACAGCCGGCCAGCACAAGCTCTCGGCCCCCTGGGAAGGCCCCTTCGTCGTCAGCAAGGCACTCGGCAACGACTCCTACTACTTGATCGACGCGCAAAAACCAAGAGCACGCAAGAGAGACGACTCCGGCAAGGAGTCGGAGCGACCATGGAACGCAAACCTCCTAAGACGATTTTACAGCTGAAAAGCAGTATGTATCACGCTCCCCTTTTGTATTAAGTACAAACCAATAGGCCCCCCGAACAGTACTCGGGGACTGCCTTTTATTTATCTATGAATGGCGAGTGTCATATCCATGAATGTATTATTACATTTCGAATTCTTGTCCGGCACCGGGTTCGACTAGTCGGCCCGGGGACTGGCCGCCTTGAGCTATATTGAAAGTTCTTCCTGAAGTCAGCAAAGTAGTGCGCCGGCTCCCAAGTCCTCTCTTGTTGAAAGTCGCAGCTCAAAGAACTGACTGTCCGACTAGCAAGAGAGAAGACAGAAAGGCCGCCCACACGAAAAATGGCTATGGAACTACGAACCTATATAGCAAGAAGACGGCCTCAAAACATGCCTGCCGGCTGCCAGAACAGCCGGCTGGCCGGCTTCCTAAAAAAACTTAGCTTTAGTCCAGCAGAGCTAAAGTACTTCCCCCTCCCCAATCGGACAGGCACCCCCCCGGCTACAGATTGCAGAGCAACTGTTTGACTGGGGAGGCGGCAACCAAGGGAGGGCGGCAAAGGAAAAAAGTAGAAGGACAAAAAGCAAAAAGTACAAGGAAAGGCCAATTGCATAAGTTATATATACATAAAGCCCCCAATAGGCAGCAACAGACATAAGTTTGAATACACCCAGTGGGTGGAATTGTGCAGACTTAACCAAACATTGTTCAAAAGTAACAAGACAGGAAAACAAAAGAAAGAAGACTAGGGCGCGACATGAAGGCCGAGTTGGTCGGTGAAGGCGACCTCGCCGGCTGAAGGAGTGGCCGCCTAGCTGGTCCCGGCTTGACCACCTCCTGCGGCAGGAGGCGTGGAGGCGCGCGGCGTAGTGCTGGAGGAGTGGTCGAGCTGAGGCTGGTCGGCTGCTCCACCAGCCGGCTCGGCGTCCTCACCCTCCTCCTCCTCCTCTTCGCCCTCATCGCTGGAGTCAATCTCCTCCGCCGAGTCCTCACCGTACGCTGGGTCCAGCCCGAACCACTCTTCCGGCTGGGAGACTCCATTATCGTCCACCTCGGGGGTGAAGACGCTGGTGTCGGTGTAGTCGGCGATCGCCGAAGCACGCCGGATGATGGCCGGCCGCGCCAGCTCCAGCTCTGTGTCGGCTTGCTGCCGCCAGGTAGCCAGCTGCTCCAGGTTCAGGCCGGGATACCAGGCCTTGACAAACTCCAACGCCCGCCTGGCGCCGGAGCGAGCCGCCGAGGCCTTCCAAGCCTCGAAGCGGCCGACTGCCACCTCCAGCCAGTCGGCGGTCCGACTGGGGGTGCGAGGGACCACTTGGCCGGGCCAGAGGGCGGCCAAGACCTGCGCCCCGGCACGCTGAAGCCGGCAGAGCAGCCGGTGAGCCGGCTGGATGCGAGCCTGGATCGCCAGGAGCTGTTCCTCCAGCGAGCGGCCGGCGGTTGGCGAGATCTCGAAGCCGGCCTGCCTCTTCGCTTGGCGACGGGCCTCGATGGCCTGGTTGGCGGCAGTCGAATAGCCAGGGAAATACTCTGCGCAAAGAAGAAAGGAAGAGAAGAACACCAAAAATCAGAAAACAAGCCAAAGTGGCAGATGGCAAGAAAGGACGAAGAGATAGACGGCTTACCGTCAACCAGATCCTCGATCTGGCCATAGCCGGAGACCAGAGTCTGCCTGGCCTCTGCCCAGCCGGCCGCCTCCGTCTCGAACTCGGCCTGGAGGGTGGCTTCGTTATCCTGCGCAGCCTTCAGCACCGCCTTGTGGCCTTCCTCCTGGTCGGCCAGCTTCTTGACCAGGCGGTCGCGCTCCTGCACCAAGGCGGCGAGCTCGGCATCCTTGGCACGAAGAGCAGTCTGGGACTCCCCCAGTTGTGCCCTCAGACCGGCGTTGGCCGCTGCAGGAACGGAAGAAGAAGAAGAGCAATAAGAAATCGTCAAGGAAGATCCGAGCCGACTGCTCAGCAGTCGGCTTGAATCTCGGGGACTACACCTAGTGGGTGCGCTGACGCGCCCCCACATGAGATAAAGATCAAGTCACATACCTCGGCTCTCAGTAAGGTCGGCGGTCTTCTGAGTCAGCTCTCGAGCCTGGGAGTTAAAGGCGGCCGCTCGAAGGTTGTGGTAGTCCTGCAAGATGGACAGAAGACCGAAGTGAGAACAAAAACAGCAAAGACAAAACCTCCAAAAAGTTCCAAGCTGCCTGCTCAGCAGCCGACTCGGAACTCGGGGACTACACCCAGTGGGTGCGCTGACGCGCCCCCACGTGAGAAATCAAGATCAAGAAAGAACAAGATGGGAATACTAACCCGGATGGCTGCCCGCGTTGCGAGGAATTCGTCGGTGAACTGCCTCAGCGCCGCGGCTTGGCTTTGGAGCCGGGTCCGGACGTCTTGTGCAGCGACGTTCACCACGGCTGTCCCTCCGCCTGGCGTCCACCCCGAGGTAGCGCTGGCCGCCTCCGCGTCTCGGGCCGACGAGCTGGAGCCTACGGCCGGCTGTGGCTCCGACGCGGCCTTCTACGGCTCCGACGCGGCCTTCCCCGCACGCCGGCTTGGCGGAATCCGGACCGCCACCTCGGCCCTCGCGGCCGGCTCGCCCTCCGCCGACTGTGCGGGCGACGGCTCAGGCCGGCCGCCTTGGGCCGCCCCAGTTGGCGGGGTCGGCTCCGGCGCCTTCTCCAAGATGATGACGTCGTCGCCGCTTCCCCCCAGCCCTGGCTGGTCGCTGCCGGCTCCCCCTGGCGAGGGCTCCGTGTCCCCAGGCGCCATGGAGCGCAGGGGGTGACCATCAAGGCCTCCCCTGCCGCCACCGCGGCCTCAGCCTCTGCCTGGGCCTTGGCTGCGGCCTCGACGAGTGCCTTCGCCGCCACCTCCTCCCGTGCCGCCTGGGCGGCGGCCGCCTTCCGTGTCTCCGCCTCCTGCTCCTCCCGCGCCTCCCGCGCGTTCCTTTCTGTCGCCTCCTGGAGGTCGGCGCGGGGGTCCACGCGGCGGGTGGTGCTCCCAGAGCCCCTTGGCGACTCGACGACGGAGCCGGCGGCCGCCTGCTCAAGCGACAGCGGAGCCCTGATCATTGGAGGAGAAGACGAGAGTTCAAGAACCACCAAAGAAAGAAAGAGAGTACGTAGAGAAAGAGAACTTACGCCGACACGGTCTGCGGCTGCTTCACCACTTTGCGGAAGCGAGCCGCCTTCGCGGCCGCCCCTTCCCGCCTGGTGGCTGCCGCCCCGCCCCTGGGCTTCTTTGTTCGGCTGCCGAACAAGCCCTTGGCGGCGCGACGCTTCTGGCCTCCACCCCGAGCAGGCTGCGCGCCGGAGGAGCCCGCGCCGCGTCCGGACACCGGCTGGCGGTGCGGGACGGCTTCGGCTTCGTCGTCGTCCGGCCAGTCGTCGAAAGTAGCAGTGAACCCGGAGCCGCCTGCTTCGCCGCCGGCTTGGCCACCGGCCGGCACGATGGCGTCGTCCATATGGACCGCCCCAGGTCGGGGTCCTCCAGGTCATGTTCGGTCCGGTCGGGGACGAAGCGACGCTCCGCGTCTGACCCGCTGGCCGGCCGAAGCAGAGGGCTCTGTCGAAGAACAAGCCGACTAAGTTAGAGTCGGCAGAGGAACTCGGCAACAAGGCTGAGAGAGAGAGAGAAAACAAGAGACAAGGGGAGCGTACCGTAGGCGGAGGATTGGCACGGCTATATGGCTCCTTGCCGAATTGCCACTCTTCAGAGAGTTGGCAGTTGGCGAGGTAGTTCACCATGTAGGCAACCTCGTGCTGCGGCATCTCCTTGGTGCACATTCGGCTCGGATTGAGCTGGCCGCTCATCTGACAGATCAGATGAGGCCGGCTCTGGAGCGGAAGGACCCGGCGCGTGACGAACCCAGCCAGAAGATCGGGCCCCGTTAGGCCCTCCGACTGGACCATCACCCGTAGTTGGGCGATGGCGGCGTTTCCAGCCGGCGACAGCGTCACCGCCCGGAAGGACCACTGGGGCAGCCTGCCCGCCGGTGGGCCGGCTACGTAAGCCGGCAGGTTGATGTAGTCGCCCCGTGGAGCGATGTTCCGCAAGTAGAAGTATGACTTCTGCCACTTCTTCACCGATTGGATCAGCGTGATGATGGGGAAGGGGTTGTCGGCGCCCGTTCTCCGCGACGCGATGAAGGCGCCAGTATGAGCCGGCACGCCCCGCATGCGCGTGCCCAACTTCGACTGGAAGAACTCCCCCCAGAGCTCGAGGGTGGGGAGGACGCCGAGATAGCCCTCGCACAGGGTGACGAAGGCGGCCAGCAGCACCACCGCGTTGGGGGTGAGATGGTGCGGCTGGAGCTGATAGAATTCGAGCCAGGAGCGGAAGAAGGCGCTCACTGGCAGGCCGAAGCCGCGCAAGAAGTGCGAGCAGAAGACTACCCGCTCGCCCTCCCGCGGCTCCGGCCTGATTTCCTTCGTCGGCGCGAGGCGGACCTCCACTTTGTCCGCGCTGGGCAGCCGCCGTGTGTCACGGAGGAAGTCGATGTGGTCGTCATGGACAATGGAGCCGTCCCAATCCCCGCCAAGCTGCTCTACGGCGGGAGGCATGGCGAGAGCTAGCGCGGCGTCGGAGGAGCGCGCGGTGGAAGAGCGCGGCGGCGAGGCGCTGTCGCGAGAGCGAGCGAGGGAAGAAGACGGTGGAAGTGGGAGGAGCGTGCGAGGGCCTGCCGCCCTCCACCTCCCCCTACTTATAACATCACGAGGCCGAAGAGGCCGGACGTGGGGGGGAGACATGGGATTGACTGCGCCCACTCCCCCCACGTCTCGCGATTATTGCGCGTAAATGCGAGCCGAAACTGCCGCACGAAACGTGCGGGCGGTTTCGGGATACAAAGGATCCGCGCCTGGGCCAGGGCGCGGACGTGGCGGGCCCCCTCCCTGCGGCGACGCCCCGTCACGCGAGTGGGCTGGCAGGCTTTTCGGCCACGTGGCTCGCCAACGGCCCGTGGCCGGCCCGCGGCCCGGTGCACGTGCCAGCGGGTTCCCGCCCTCCGACTCCAGAAGATTACGACTCAGGCGGCGCGCCTGACCAAGGCCGGCTCCCAGCTGTCGGCTTGTCACGATAGGAAGCTGATCGAGCTTCTCAAATCCCACTCCACCTCGCAGCCCAATGAGCTTCGGGGACTACTGTCGGAGTAAATGGCCACGGGTAGCCTAACCGACTGCCCCTGGTTCTTTTGAAAAAATTATCAGGCCTTCGGGCCTCCAAGCACTCTGAGCATTGGGCCGCCTTCCCTGGCCGACTACCACTAAAGCCGACTCCCGGAAGGCGACCCAGCCTCACCAACTCCTCCCCAGGACGGCTACGGGGTGGCCGACTCCAAGAAGCCGGCCAAGAAGGACGCTGACTCCTAGGAGCCGGCCAAGACCGCAACCACTCCAAACCACTCCCACATAACGGCGACACGACGGGTGTGGCCACAGTGCGGCCCACTACCCCCGAAGCCCGAGGCGGGCATGGCTACAGGAGGCCGTACGGGACGGCCGTCTCCCATGCGGCTCGGCACTGTAGCCATGCTAGCCTCGACGTCATCCACGACCCACTCCTGTACGGCCCAAGGACTGCGGTCCCCTTCAGCCAGAGAGAGGCGTGAAGGCGGCCCGGCCTTTCCCAGTCGGCTAAGAGCATAGCGGGCCTCCAGAAGCCGGCTACTCCCTTCCTCGAAGCAGGAGCCCCATTAAGGAGACAAGACGAGGTAAGGCTACAGTGATAGCCTCCGAGGCGGCCCACTGTAGCCACGCTTGCCTCGACAAAGCCCTCGTCATCACAGGCGAGGCTACAGTAAGCAGCCGCCGACAAGACCCTAGGCGGTGGGGCCGGCCTGTCGATCAAGTAGCCGGCAGCCGGCGGGACCCACCAGCCGGCGGGATCCAGCAGCCTGCGGGGAAGCCGGCGAGCGTAGACACTGACGGCTGGGACCAGTTCCCAGTCGGATTACCATTGTACCCCCGGGGGGTAGGCCTATATAAACCCCCCGGAGCACCCATGCAAAGGGTTCGCACCCAAGCATAGTTGGCCTCTGAGCATAGAGTTGCCCTCCAAGCATAGCACACACACCATAGATAGAGAGAAGCAAGAGCTAGCCTTGTTCTTCTTCTCCCTTGATCTCAACAGCTCTAGGAGCGATTGTAGCTACCCTTTATCGATCTAGTGATCATGCGGAGACCCCGCAGAGCAGGACTAGGGGTGTTATCTCCTCGGAGAGCCCCGAACCTGGGTAAGATTCGCCGGCGTGCATGTCTTCGCCTCGTCCCGTTTCCGGGCACCGGCGACGTTTTATTGGCTCCCACAATGATAAGCCATCCCTTGGCATATGTCGCACCAACCACCCGACACACTTCCTTGCGTGCGAAAATATAGCCGGTGGGTCCGAGCTGTCAGCGGCGGTAACATTTTTTTTCGCGAAATACAGAGGCCCTTTCGGTGGGTCCCAGATGTCAGGTGGAGGAATCATTATTTTGCGCGTAATAAGGAGGCATTTCCTTGCGTGCAGCCGTGGACCCAGCTGTCAGCCTCTCCACGTACAGTCCACTTCAGATGCATGTCGGTCGTTGACCACGTTGACCAGGCCGCGCCGGGAGCACCAGGGCGGTGGACGACGGCGAGGCCTAGGAAGGGAACGACAAGGAGGCAGGGAAGACTCGGCAGTTGTTTCCCACGCGGAGGGGAGTACGACTATACGAGGGTTTACTGGTTCGTCTGCCGTCGCCGGAGAATAACAACAGGTGTGGGTGAGTAGAGGGATGGCTAGGCCAACGATGGGAGTACAGTGGGGCGGTGAAGCCTGCGCGGCAGCACAGCCGGCCGCGGGGAGGAGGGAGAAGGCAGTCCCGCCGGCGCTTGTTTGAGCGGCTGGAGCAGGAAGAGTAGAGATTGAAGAAGCACGACGGCCGTTGGATGGACATCCAACAGTCACTGCTTGTGCGTCAACCTGTTTTTTTAGGAAAGCCTCAAATCTGTGGAAAACAGCATACAACCCATCTGCCATTATTTCTAATAATTTACAACCCATTTGCTAATTCTGAAGGTTTTTTTGGAGCCCATATTCTTTTTGTTAGCATTACAACACATATTGTGGCCACAGTTAAAAAATTATACGAATTGTTGCATATTTCGGTGCGGTCCGAACTGTTTTTAATCCTGAAATTTTGAGTCACATTCAAACTGATTTTAAAAATAAATGTATATCAATATAAAATCCAACAAATTGTCCATGCATAAAAATTAATGCAATTTAAAATCTTGAAATGAAAAAAAGAAAATTGAAAGTAATTGCCGGTTTGATGTGTTTTAAAAATGTACAGCCCATTTCTCATTACTGATAGGCCATTTTGTCGTCCAGCTGAATGAAGCTCTCCTCGTCTTGAAAGATTTGCAGCCCAATAGGCCTGACAAAGCGACTTACTTGGCAAATCACAAAAAAACTGGGCTAGCCATTTTCAGAAAGAAAAAAAAAACTACTGGGTTGGTCTGTGGTAAACATAAAAGAGAAGGTTGTCTAGACATGCGAGAGTGCCCCGCACAGCCCAGTTGACACCCTGCTTCCGTCTCAAAAACAAATTAGATAATTGCCACAACAAATATGGTGATTCATAAAAATGCCACTGCAATTTCCAAACTTTGAAAAATGCCACTGCAATTTTTGCAAACTTTGGAAAATGCCACTGCAATTTGCAAACTTTGAAAAACGCCACTCCAGACGTCGAAAAATGCCACTGGGGATGGCATGAAATGGCATTTTTCAAAGTTTGGAAATTGCAATGGCATTTCTTAGAAACACCAGATTTGGAGTGGCATTTATCAAATTAACCCAAAACAAAAATAACTGGGCGAGCTGCTGGGTCCCTGATGTCAGCCGCTCGTTGTGCAACTCTCTCGTTTATTGACTACGTTGACAATGGCATGGGACCCAGATGTCAGAAATCCATTACGAGGAGCCATTTTTTTTATTGGATTGAAATAAGGAGGCACTTTGCTTGCGTACTGCCATGACCTTGGTGGGTCCCTGCTGTCATCCTCTCCACGTACAATCATCTCCTGGTTGTGTACGCGTCAACTTGGTAGGCCCACAAGTCAGCCTCTAAACCCGTGGAGGACAAATACAACCCATTTAAAAAAATAACAGCCCATTCCATATGTTCAAACGGAAAGTTCAACATTCAGAGCAAAGTAACAGGTCTGATCCACATATAGAGTACTGAACTTCCACGTTGACAACCATCATAGCCAAGTTAACTATCTACTTCCACTAATACTCTAGTAGCGTACAAGTACTAACTTACTCTTAGCTAACTAGACGATGCCGGCCGCCATCTGCGGTACACGCTAAACGCCGGCACCGGCGTCCTCCGCCTCGCCTCGGACTTGCCAGAGGTGCGATAGGGCGCGTTGCTCGCGCGCGTTGGCCCTTTCCATGCCGGCATGGTCCACCGAAGCTTCGGCTTCTAAGCGGGAAACCCACTTGACGAGCTGGTAGTAAAAATCAGCGTCGCGAACGCGTGCGTGCCCGACAGCCTCCAGGGCTATTTGCCGGGCGCCGGCCTCCACGTAGTCGGCCCACGTGCGGGCGCTCTGCTCGCGACTCAGAGCATCGGTGCACTGCTGCTCCATGTCCCGCTGGCAGCGCAAATCAGCGATACGCTGCTCATCCGCCAAGCGGTCCCGCTCCAACAACTCCTGCTCCTCCGCCAGGCGATCGCGCTCCAACAAGTCCTCGATCTCCGCATTGCCATCTAAAGACCGATAGAATGCCTCCTCCCTCCGCCGGCCTTCCGGTGAAAAACCGAACACTAGTTCCGGCGGTGACCGCCTCCGGCCACGCCTATCGCGGACGGGCGGGGGCATGGCGGACGTGGCGAGAGCGAGGATAAGTGGCGAGCAACGTCAGGCCAGTGGGGCCTTATGAGGATAGGGCAAGTTGGGTCATGGTGCCACCATAGAAGGCTGAGAAACAGTACTTATAAGTGGAAGGTAGCGCGACGGTCATCGGAATTCAATGCATAATGAAGCAGGCATGGCTTAGCGCGCCAGCTTGCCGTGGAAAACTAGAGAAACTGAAATTCTGACTGTGCCGTCCCGTCCCGTCCGTGCTGGGTCGCATGCCGGCCTTACGGTCAAACGAGTGCACTCGAATCATCTCCCTCCTTGTCAATAATGATTCCACGGATTTAAAAGGCCCGCAACAATTAAAGCGCATCTTTTTTCGCATCAGTTAGCTGCCTTAATTATGGTCGGCTGCATGCGGGCACTCAAAATCGCTCGCAGCCAGTACGCGGAGCAACATGCAAGGAGTCGCAGCCGAGGGCATTAATTGATGAACTTTAGCTGGGAGATAAGGCATTTGCGAACGTTTTCGCTAGCAGTTTCTTCAGATTCGCATGGCATTTTCTTCAGAGCAGCTTGTCAGTTTCTTCAGAGGTAGGCATTTCTATTCAAAAAAATGCCACTTCGGATCGTGCGTCGCAACTAAAACAGCCAGGAGTGCATTAGTAGGCTAGCTAGTGATCGATCGGTAAGTTGTAAACACTGAGCGAACAGATATAAGGAACTTTTAATGCATCTCAATGATTCACAGATCATATACAAATATGTAGCTCCAAAAGCAAAGATCAGCCACAACTAAAACCAACTAGTACGATTCCCATACATAAGATCAACATGTTAATGCATCTCAATGATTCACATATCATATACAAATATGTAGCTCCAAAAGCAAAGATCTAGAAAAAACATATGTTCTTCCTACTAACATGGATGCTTCTCTTGGCCAACATTCAGTACAGACTGAATGACAAATTTGTTTGTGAAGACTACAATTCCTCTTGCAAACGTAAGTGGTTTCACCAAAAGCTGGAACCATGGGAATGAACCACACATGATGGAGGAACATCCACTGCAATATGATTTGGTCTTCTCTTGATCACACGGCGAGACTATTTTTGGAATACAAACTTTAACTTAGGCAAAATGATGCCCATTGTATAATCAGACCAAAGCAATGAAGCACCTAGTGTTGGCCAATAAATAGTATAGTACAACTTTTCTGCAGTCCATGAAGTGACTATCCAATCTTTCTGTGTCTATTTTCAAATGGCACTGCATGCAGTGACTATACTATTCTCTTGTGCAGTTCAACCAAAATTGTGGTCACTTTGTGTGTTTGCTAAATAGCAACGGGCAGACATCTCTGTCTGCACAAATATCAAGCAGCTAGTAAACATATACCCCACCTTGTATTTTTGGTTTAAACATGTCTCTTCCGCTTAGATCTGTCATGTTTTGCACTGGACAATTTGTTACAGTCATGTTTTGCCCTGGACAATTTCATACTGAATTGACTTGCTTGTTCAGAGCAGAAATTTAGCGCCTATTCTTCATCAGACCAAGGACATCCATGTTCGCAGTGATGGAAGAGGTGAAATCAATACAACCGAAATTGAGCATCCAGTCATTGAATCATGTCCTGCACCTCCAATGTAGGTCCACCCTGCCAATAAATTTACATGCAAACCACTAGTATTACTATCTAATGACAGTACAAAAAGAGTAGCAAGATAGTAGCAAACCATGTACCTTCTTAATGAACAGCTCATAGTGCCACCAATTGGATATAAAGGTTTGGGAGAAAACATGCTCCTAATGTTGAACCAGTTGGACTTTTTGTGCTGTTCCACTAAACTTGAGCATCCCTGTTTGCATAGATATTGAAAGTGTGATTACTATAAAACTGGCACTAGTTGAAGCATAGACTCACAAATATAAGCATTCCAATTTCTTAATGGGAAAAGGTAGCAAGACTGTTTCTAACCACCTTTTTGAAGGAATAAATAAGGCAACAGAGGCTGATGTCAGAAAGGCATATATAGTTCTTTCTGAAAGGTATGTAATCTATAAGCATTAACAGTGCAAAAATCTGAAGTTAGTAACAAGTTTCATCGTTGGTATACTGGCTGTGCAACATCATTAGAATGCCTTAGTTGAAAAATCTTTAATACATCCACAATCAACGGCTAACCCTGAAATAATCCAGTGACATTAAATGACATTGCTTAAATTTATCGGTGGCATTAGACTGAGTGCGGCATTAGTTAAATGTGGCATCACTTTAGCAGTAGCATTGCTTGACTTGACTGCTGGCGTTATACTAATAGCAAAAAAGTTAGACTAAGAGCATGCGAGGCCCATTCGGACAGTGGGCGCACCAGTATGATGTACCTCCACGGACGCATAGAGTGGTGAGGGAGGTATGGTTGCCCAGAGCAACAAATATCCAGGCAGCATATGTGGATTACGTCCCATTTTTGTTATGTTTAGCCACCTTTTTCCTATGTGAGGACAACAAACCGATCGACCTGGTCATTCTCTATTGCGTTGTCATGCCTTTCTACCCTTCTTCAACCAAGAGACACGAGACTCGTTCCTGAGCTACCGATTTTCCCCTTCTCAACCTAGATGCGGGTTCGATGCCTACTCTCTTGGATAGCACAGTCTCCCTTCCTTTCCTTATTCAACCCAGACATGGATTAGTCTGCATGAAGTAGGGTTTCCTTTAATAGTGCAAATTAAGGTTTTCGTCTGCGTGACCAGCAGAGCAGAGGATAGCAAATTGGGAAGATGGTGGAGTGGAAAAAGACCCACATGCAACGACATGGCAGATGGGGCAATAGAACATGGGTATGGTTCAAAAAGAGGTAGCATACCTGAGGGTCGGCGGGAAGTGGCTTCGCTCGTGGTCATCGTCCTCCACGCGCATTACGACAGCGAGCTTGGGGACAGAGGCCATCCCGCGCGGGCGCTAGGTCTGAGAGGACGGCCTTGTCGTTAGTGCGTGACCTCGCTCGCCGACGACGAGTGCGTCAACACTGCACGTCATTTTCTTCCCCGGCGGATCTATGACCACCGGTGAGGAGGGAGAGAGAGGTCGTCTTTTTTAGATCTGGAGAGAGGGTGATAGTGTGAGAAGCAAGTGGGCAGCCCTTAGCAAGAAAGCTCTGAAGCTCCAGCCTATATATCTTTTTTATACTACTAGTACTAGAGGTGGAGTAGTGGTAGAGTAGTTTATATTTTCTCTGCAAACAGTACCAGTTAGTCGTGCTTCAAAACTGAACGACACGCCATTAAAAAAATAAAGTTGAGAAATAATGCGGCACCTCGGGCCAACGCGGCCAGATCGCATTTTGCACGAGAAATTACACACGATGTTTCGTTGACATGTGGTCCCGTTCCAACATGTCAGTGAGACGACGGCGAGTCCTTTTCTACAATTTCCGAAAGGACGTGTAGGCCGGGGTGCCTCTTCATGTACCGTGACAAACTGGCAACCGTCCATCGACTCTTCGCCTTTCCCTCTCGATTTGGAACTGCTGTCGCACGCTCTTCCTCCCTCCTCCATTTGCCTTCACCCTTCCTTCTGCCATTGTTCGATTGTCTTCTCCATGGAGGGAACAAGCCGGAAACGACCCCGTTATTCTTGCCCCGATCTGAAAGATGACTTGGTGGGGGAACTCATTGATCGGTGCGACGTCATCACCTCGGCTAGCATGGCAGGTTCGTTCAAGCCCATTCTCGGCTCAACTAATAACATCATTACAAGGAACCCAAGGGTCCAGGAGCGGTTTGATCTCCCTTATCTTCTTCGCTATAAGCCTGTTCGCATGGGCGCGGACGACGGAGGCCTCACCTTGTGCAAGTTGATGCCACTTGATAATGATACGTGTGATGTCAAGATGCCATCGCTTAAGGGTAAATCCTGGGCTGGCACAAATGGAGATTGGGTTGTTTATATTGGGTACAATTGCGAGTGGGAACTTGTGAATGTGTACACTCGTCAGCGGATTCCACTTCCAAAAATCTCTGAGTGCCCTGAGGTTGAGCACAAAGATGATCTACGTACGTTCAAATACGATCATGGTGACTGTCGTCTACTGAAGATAGCAATTTGTCGAGTTCCCAACCGCTCTTGGAATTACAAGAACTATCAAGTTGTTGCTATCTTCGACAAGCTTGTTGCCATCCTTCGTGGTTCGACTGGATGGATATTGCTCAAAAATCAGTTTCTATACACGGATGTGTACTGTGATGCAATTGAATACGAGGATCTTGTGTTTTCTGCCACCACTCGTGGCACTATTTTTGCATGGGATCCTCGTAGTTTCGGTACGTTTGTCTTCCACCGTAATTATAATTGTTTCATCCACATGCATGCGGGTTAGCAAGTTTCCCTTTACTAATTAACCTTCTTCTTGTGTTTCCAAGGTCCTGTGAACATTCCACCACCTATACTTGAAAAAATTTATAAGCAAGGGGGAGATGACGATGGTGATGATCACGAGCATGAGGAGGAGCAGAACTTATATACTCAGTGGCGCCTGGCAACTAATTCCGCTGGATCACCTCTTCTTGTCTGTATACAGTGCACTCAGACTGTTACTACTGAGGAAGCAGGTGTTGTCTCCCATGGTCGCCCTCTCCTGACCTATTCCAACACCCGTTGCATGGTATTCAGGACGGATACTAGTGTGCTAGCGCAAACACCTTCTCCCTGGTTCAGTATTGATAGTCTTGGAAGAAACTCGCTCTTCCTTGGACCAAACTATCCAATGATGGTGAAAGGCGATCCAGCTGCTGTTGACACAACATTACTACCATTTATGAGAAGCAACTGTATCTATACCTCGGACATTTCGGTGGTTTCCTACCCTGGTCCTGATATATGCCGCTTCAGCCTGGATGATTAGTCCTGCATTGCTCTCGATATTGACAATAGCTGGCCCTTCCCAGAGCACCTATGGTTCAAAGCAAGCATTTCCAACGCCGAGGATTGGTTGAGTTGAAGTTCATTTCATTGCTTGTTATTGGTTGTGTGATGAAAACTTTAGTATTTGCTAGAATGTTTTGTTGGAAATAATCTATAATCCAACATGTATCCTCGTTGTCGTTGTGTGTTCATGACTTGTTGTATTTAATGGATGGTACATTTCAGTTGCGAATGCATGTCATAGACTCAATTTATGAATGGTTTTCGAGTCACTTCTTGGAGTGTGAGTACCGTAGTAGTATAGCCAGCATCTGGTTAGTATATGAAGTTGCCACATCACATAGAGCCAACCTAATATTGGAGTATGCTAGCCCTCCACCGGCGCGCCGCTTCAAATGGCGGAGGAAGTGAGAGATCGCGTCACCTTGTGTCCAGATCTGAGATGCCATGTGTACCAGATGAATGACTCCAAGTTCGACCACCGTGATGTTAGGTGCGAGCCCAGGAACACTGTTGAAGAGAGTACTTGCTCTAAATGATGTGCCGCTGCAAGAGCCGCCTATATTTATTAACCATGCTCTAAAAAGGTGGACCAGCTTTGGCTATAGTAGTACTGTACTAGGTTAGTAGGTGACCTTGCGCTTGGCTCGTCTCCTCTTCCGGGAGTCGAACAATAATGATGGTACTACAGTAATACTTCTGGCAATCTGACACCAAATGAACTGCTGCACGTCCACCGCTTGTAAGCAAAAGTTTCTCCTCGTGCTGCGAGCCATCGCGCACGCGTTGTCGAGGGAGAAGGCGTAGTAAGCAAGCTTCTCTTTGTTCTGTGAGTTGACGGGACACATCAAAGTTATTTATTAGTACTCAAGATGATAGTGTCGTGCGTGTGTGCGTTCATAGGGGTGAGTGTATGCGCGTGTATATGAGCGCTTGCGTCTGTACTGTGTAAAAAAACGTAAATGCGTGTCAAAAAGGACTAGTCAGTATACTCAATATCGTGCACCTCGGAGAGGAAAACGATAGAACTAGTACGTATTTATTTACGGTGCAGATTCACTCATTTTGCTCCATATGTACTCCGTCTCGGTGTAGTCTAGTCACTTGTTGAAATCTCTAGAAGGGCAAATAATCCTTTCTGGTTTACAGAGCCATACTAGCAAGTAGTTGTACGTACTAGTACAATAGTGGGCTCACATAGCAATTTTGTCTCATGCAAGATCCTGGCTATATGCGTGCTCCAATGTTCATGTTACTACTACTGCTTCTACAGTGTCGAATCCACTGCTGCATGTCCGTCCACCGCGGGCGGGATGGATAGCTTGTTGTAGAAGTACTACTAAGCAAAAGCTTGTCCTCGTTTGCGAGCAACGCGCGCGCATGGGTGAGGGAGAAGGCGTGTAGTAAAATCCAGCTTCTCCTCGTTGTACGAGTTGACGCGACACATCATAGCACTGGCCCCACATGCTTGCCTCTAAACTTGGCTGAAAGACCCGCAGTGTACAATATATTTGCTGCAACCTCTAACATTTACCCACCACAAATTAAAATATATGTGGCCGTATGCATCGTTCTGACGCAGAGGCCGGGGAGTCCCCCCTTTTTGAAAAAAAACAAATTAAAATATATATTCCTGTCTTGACTAGATGAGCGTGCAAACTACAATCACCAGGGTGTCAGGTAGGGCCAGAAGACTTTTTTTTTAAACTTCGAGACGGCCACATAGCATGGAGCCGACCCCAACAATTTTAAGCTTACAGGCACGGTACACGCTATCCTAGACTACTCTACACATGAAACAGCCACACGAGCGTCCGGGCTGCGCTTGGCTCTTCGCCTCTTCGGGAAGTCAAACAATGATGGAGTACTACTGCACTGGAGGAGTACTACAGTACGCTTCTGGCCACCTGACACCGATTGAACTGCTGCATGTCCACCGCGTGCGGGAGGGAGAGCGTGTAGCGAAAGCTTCTCCTAGTCTTGCCAGCCACCATGCTCATGGGCGAGGGAGGGACGCTCCTGCCTTTGCGTGTATGACAGGTGGGCCCGACAGGTGTGTGGCCAACCTGTCATACAGCCAAAGGCAGGTGCAGTTAAGTCCGCGTGGGAGAGGATAATCAAACTTCTCATTGATGTACGAGTTGACGCGACACATCAAAGCACCGCACTCGATATATTTCAATAATTTGCGTTTACCGATGCATTAATTACAACGCATGCATGCATGTCGTGACTCTCCTTTTGATACTTGCATGTGTTGATTTAATGCACCTTGAAATAGTATAAAATATGTGACAGTAAAGCTTTGTAATACCCCGGCCCAAGTCGAGAGATGGTTGTGCACGAGGAGGGCGAGATCATGTAGACCGAACAGGACCCGGCGATGGAGCTCTCTAAGGTCTCGATGGGCCTCACCGTGCTCCACTGCCCCTTGTGCCTCCGCCCCTTGAATTGTGGTTTCTCAACGAGTTGTGCTAAACTTCTTGTGAATTGTGGTGGTTTTCAGTAATGAAAATCGGAAGGGGCAAGCCCTTCTTTGATCAAAAAAATAATCGTCCTTATATATTCATCAGTCTTGCTATAAGTCGCAGTAGATGCTATATAGGTCTGTCGGATCTTACATCAAGATCCGTGCTTTCAGATTTTCTTTTTTCTCTTTTAAATCTCAGTCGAGTGAGACATAGCCACGCCATTAAACAGAGGCTCGGGAGCCATTAATGGAGACCTTGGGAGAGAGGTGGACGGCAGATGGAGGTCAAAGGGCTCTCCTCCCGATAAGCACGCGCAGGGGTCTGATCGCACGCCTCTCGTACTCAAATAGCTACCCTGCACGGCGCCTCCTAGCTAATTAAAAATGGGGACGCGTGGCGGCACGTAAATGGTACTAGTAAGTAGAACACCCACGGTTTCAATAATACTTGTGTTTCCGATTGTAACGTGACAGCACTTGTTCCAAAATGACTTTGTTGATTGTTAATGTGTGCGCCTTCGCAAATCGGACTGCAAATTTACCACAGCATGTTGGTGCCATGTCATGGCACCAAGCCAAGTTTCATTATTTTCATGCGTGTTTTGGATTTACAGGAATTAAAAAACTAAGTTTCTCAATGTTTCCAACCCAGCCACGACGCCCAGAATTTTCAATTTCATTCCCATTTCTTGCATGGAACCTAGAAATTTACCCGAGGACACACATGTGATTTTTCAACCAACTTTGGTGCACTGGAACATGTGCTTGTATTTCAAATTTGAATTATGCACACAAAGGTGACACGTTCCCTCCCAGAACCACGAGCCTTCTTGAGAGAAGCTCCGATTTGCAAGAAGCTTATACGAAAATTTGTTCCTATTCGGCCAATTATTTTTACCACGGCATGGTACTACCATGACATGACACCATGCCAAGTTTCATGATTTTAAAACCAAGTTTCTCAATGTTCTCGACCGAGCCACGATGCCCAGATGTTTGAATTTTATTCTCATTTTTTGCATGGGACCTACTCCCTCCTTCCATCTATATAGGGCCTAATGTGTTTTTCAAGACAGCCTTTGACTATTAACAAGATTAATAGCACATGAGATGTATACTATGAAAATTATATTATTGGAAGCTCCTTTGACATACAAATTTGAAGGTATGCTTTGTGTAAGTTGCATGTCATATATTATTGCTCTAACGTTTGGTCAAAGTTAGCCCCGAAAAACGCATTAGGAACTATATAGATGGAAGGAGGGAGTAGAAATTCACCCGAGGACACAAATGTGATTTTTCAACCAACTTTGGTGCACGGGAGCATGTGCTTGTAGTTCAAATTTGAATTATGCACATTAAATGACCAAAAACTCAATTAATGTGTAAATAAGGCCAAACAAAGCCGGAATAATTCCAAAATTTAACAGGGCACTCATGTAGTTCTATATTGCCTTTGTAAACAAACTCAAGGGGGACAACATATATCGTTTCGCACTCAAAGGTGGCACGTTCCCTCTCAGAACCACGAGCCTTCTTGAGAGAAGCTTCGGTTTGCAAGAAGCTTATACCAAAATCTGTTCCTATTCGGCCAATTTTTTTACCACAACATGGTAGTACCATGACATGACATCCTTGCCAAGTTTCATGATTTTCAGACGTGTTTTGGATTTACAAGAATTTTAAAACCAAGTTTCTCAATGTTCTCGGCCGAGCCACGATGCCCAGATGTTTTAATTTTATTCTCATTTCTTGCATGGGACCTAGAAATTCACCCGAGGACACAAATGTGAATTTTGAACCAACTTTGGTGCACGAGAGCATGTGCTTGTAGTTCAAATTTGACTTATGCACATTAAATGACCAGAAACTCAATTAATGTATAAAAAACAACAAACGAACCCGGAATAATTCCAAAATTTAACAGGGCACTAATGTAGTTCTATGTTGCCTTTGTTAAGAAACTCAAGGGGGGCAGCGTATATCGTTTCACACTCAAAGGTGGCACGTTCCCTCTTAGAACCACGAGCTTCCAAATCGGCCCAATTTTTTACCACAACATGTTAGTGCCATGACATGACACCATGCCAAGTTTCATGATTTCCAGGCGAGTTTTGGATTTACATGAATTTAAAATCAAAGTTTCTCGATGTTCTCGGCCGAGTCATGACGCCCAGATGTTTGAATTTCATTCTCATTTCTTCCATGGGACCTAGAAATTCAACCAAGGACACACATGTGCTTTTTCAACCCACTTTGGTGCACCGGAGCATGTGCATGCAATTCATATTTAGATTATGCACATTAAAAGTCCAGAAACTCAATTAATGTATAAAAAGGCCAAACGAACCCGAAATAATTCCAAAATTTAACAGGGCACTCATATAGTTCTATGTTGCCTCTGTAAATAAAATTAGGGGGAGGCAGCGTATATCATTTCGCACACAAAGGTGACATGTTCCCTCTCGGAACCACGAGGCTTGTTGAGAGAATCTCCGGTTTTGCAAGAGGCTTATACCAAACCTTGTCCCAATTCAGCCAAAAATTATACGTATGAAAACAGGGTTTAGATTATCCCAAACATCTCGCTACCTAGACCAATAATGTACTATGATTTGAATTCAACATAAAATGGATACAAATATTTGAATTGGAGAGCGTATGGTACATGTAGTTCATAGTGAAATATGATTACTGCTATATGTATGTTTTTTGTTATCAAGATAATTTTTAAATTATTGTATAACTTGACAACAATCGTATTCAAATAAGGAAAATTGATTCAAATTTAGTCCATATGGTAGACGACAATATATATGTTCACATGGTGGAGTAAAATGTTCATATATGATGGAAGATCAAAATGTACGACTACATCAATTATAAACCACAAGGTCACCTAACGATATATTTGAATTCAACATAACGTGGATTCAAAAATTGAAATTCGAGATCATGGCATATGTAATCATATAAAAAGGGACATTACTCTTTCTTTGGTGGGAATTGATTTGTTTTTTGTTGTTGTTGAGGGAAGTGCGAATCGATTTGGTACTGTGCAGGGTAAGCTTGTTCTCCCGATTTTTTTACATTTTTCTTGTAGTTTTTTCAATGGCATCTATAGCAATATAGTAAAAGGGGACATGACTCTCTTGTGTCTTGTATGAATTGTTTTTTTACACGTTAAGTTTGTTCTGCCGAACAAGGAATCCGCACCTTGTTATCGCGAAATTTTCAAGCTCGAGTATCTTTTGTCTCACCTGCTTTGAAACTCCCACTTCTTCAACCCGCGTCGCGCCTTCTTATCCCGAAATTTGGACGCGCGCGAGAACTCCCTCCTCATCCGAAATCGCTCCCGCAGCCCAGACACGGGAAATCCCCCTTCTACCCCTCAGCCGGAAATGAAGCTCCATGTTGCGGTGTCAAAACTGGTGGGGGTACGCTGGTAACTTACCCTACATTTCGGACAAGCGCGTCCCTAAGCTTGGATCCCCCGTCCCCCTTCGCCCCCCCATTCATACACCGAGGCCGCCAAAACCCGCGAAACCCCACGCTCCTCCGTCGGCCTCCCGACCGCCGCCCAGCCGGAGACTCTTCCCCGACTACGTCGTCCACCGCAATAGCTCGCCGTCCCTCATCCACCGCACCGGATGAGGATCCGTTGTTGATCTCGGCGTCCCGCCGGATCAGCCGCCCCATCCTCCACCTCCAAGGAGCTGCCCCGACGTTCGCCTCGTCTATCGCGCCACCTCAATCCCCACAGCGCCGTCTTGACCTGCCCCACCGGAACCGCAGCACCCTCACCAATTCCTCCGATGAAGCCAAGGCCAACTCAGTGTCACCAAGGAGGTTCTGCACTCACTGCTGCATTTTATCTTTTATTCGATCTCACGGGGCTGCCGGTGCTCGATACCGAGCAGACATGGTGTGTCTCCATCGACAGCGCCGTCACCGGCCACATCATCCACGGCGTCTCTCCCCCATGTCGTTGCTTCCTCGGCGGCGACTTCTACAACGGCACTAGTTGTAGCTGCTCCGGCTCTCGCTCGCGCTGCGGCTCTGTTCTTGCTGTCGGTCGCGTGGCTGCACTGCTCCTGCTTTCGTTCGTGCTGCTGCTCTGCTCTTGCTCTTGCTTGTGCTGCTACTGCTGCATGACCTCCGGCAGCTACAGGAGTTGCTGCTTTAGCACTCGCTCGCGGTGCTACTTCACGACTTGCTCTCTGCTAGTGCGTTCCCTGCTCGAGCGTCTGCTGATTTAGATCACTGCTTCTCTGCTACTAGTGCTCGAACGCCCTAAACATCTATTGCAATGCTCTGTTACTAGTTCAATCAGTTTCGACAGTAAAATTCAGTTTCGACTGTGAAGTTCATTTTCTTCAGTTAAGTTCAGAGTGAACAGTACTTACCGCATCTGTCGGAGCGGCCGTGGCGCGGCTGATGCGTTTTACATCTAGCACTTTTTGGTGATGTATTTTACATCATCTATTGCAGATGATATTAGGGTCCCACTTCAGATTAACGTTGTCTGTCTTGTCATTCTTCAGCCTCGTCGCCGTACACCTTAGCGGAGCTGCTCCAATGACGGAATCGTCCATCACAGCGGAGCAGTACCCTCGGCGTCGTTTCCAGAGGCCCCGGATCTTCTTCCCCGCCTCCGACAGTCACACCAGCATCATCACCATCCTCCACGTCCAACCCAATGATGCCGAGGTCCACAAGGCTATGCCAAAGAGGTTGTACACTCGTCGCATCACTTTATTTCTCCATTCCTCTGTTCTTCCAATTCATGTGAGCCAAACACCCAGGTTGACTGAAATCCTATGTTTCCAAATGCTCTGTTTTGCACGTGCATTCCTATCCTATTCCTGTGTTTTTCCTGTCCCTGCGTTTATAGAATACTCCAATTCTAAGGAGCCCTTACAGATTTACTTCATTTTCAGATAGGCGTCAAAGAAAACTCTGTGTGTTATGTCCTGCTCCTGCCGTGCCGTCATCCACCTCACCTGAGGTGCACCATCGACAGAAGCGTTCACTGCAGCAGAGATCCCCCCTGCAGACTTCCTTTCACCGCCTCAGATCATCTTCCCCATTGTCGGCAGCCACGCCAACTGCATTACCATCATCGACTGAGCAGATGAACCTGAGGACTACACAGTTCCGGAAGAGAGGTCGCAGTCTTTCGTGTTTGCTTACGTTATACATCGGTTATTATTACCTGCCACTTTATGGTTCAATCTTGAGTTTTGAATTGCCCATGGGTCTCATATCGAGCCAGCAACGAATAGTATCTGTCTAGTATCTGGTTCATCTGGGGTCTTCTATGTGGTTCATGTTGGGTGGGCAACAAACAATAGATGACCCATTGTCTATCTTTTTAAACTGAAGCTATAATCTACCTGCTATCATTAGTTTTGGATCCATCCACTCGTTTGCTACCATCAGTCTTGATTTTTGCATGCACCCCTTAGGCCTTACAAAATCTAACTATTTTTTTATTATGCATGTCAGATATTGTACACAATCGTACTGAACATGTAGAGAAAAAGAGAAGACCGTTGCGTGCGAATATAATTTCATGCAGACGCCGCTCCATGGTGGGCGAAGTGCCCCCCCCCCTCCTGCATTTCCAGATTGTATTCTAGAGGAAGATAACTGTTCAGATGGAGATTCAGAAGGAGCCGACCACGCCTGTTTACCACCTGAGGTGTTTGCTCTAACCTGGCATGCTGATGTTGGTCATATCATGCATATGGTGCCTTGCATTGCTTACATTATACATCTTATATGTCATCAGCTTAGTTTAGATTTGCTTTGTGTGAATGCCACCTGTTTGGTTTCTATATCATACTCCCACCATTCCTAAATATTTGTCTTTTTAGAGATTTCAACAAGTGACTACATACGGAACAAAATGAGTGAATCTACACTCTAAAATATGTCTATATACATCCGTATGTGGTAGTCCATTTGAAATCTCTAAAAAGACAAATATTTAAGCGCGAAACAAGAGAAAGTTAATAAGCTTGCTAAGCATCTTGCCAGCATTATGGGTACCCATGATATTGTTTCTTGAACTCTTCTGAAGTGGTTTCAGTTCTGGACTTGTTTTGCTGCGGAGTTTATATGCTGCTTTGTTCCCTATATTTGCACTGGTGGCGAACTTTGATGCCCAGTGGATATAATATGTGTAATAGCCATGATAGCCTAGCATAAGTTGCTTGCTTATTTATTTCCTTGTTGTCTTGTTTATTTGTTTGCTTGTAGTCAGTGTAGTTCTTTTTCCGCGGTTTGCTTGTGGCTGCAATAACCTATTTTTTAAAACTAGGCCACAATAACCATGGGCTAATATTTACCGTAGTGACACTGGGCCTCCTACGGGCCGTAGAAACAGTGGGCCTTCTACGGGCCGTAGAAATAGTAGGCCTTCTACGGGCCGTAGAAACAATGGACCTTCTACGGGCCGTAGAAACAATGGGCCTTCTACGGGCCATATCCTCAATGGGCCTTATACGGGCCGTATGATCGATTGGCCAAACATGGGCCAATAACAGGCCGCATTATGGCCGTAAATGGGCTAGAGTTGGAATCGCCCGTTCATGGGCCGACCATAACGGGCCATCGTTAATAGGCCGTATTTGATGACGCTATGAAAACAGCCCAACGTATTAACGGACCACAAACGGGCCAACTGTAACCACGGGCTGAATTTGGCCCACAAGCAGAAAATGACAGTAACGGGCCATAAGTAAACGAATGCTGGAAATGAGCCCAAGAATAAATGGGCTCTGAGAAGGCGGAAAGATAACATGGGCTGGAAACGGCCCAACGGAATAATGGGCCGTTAATGGGTATAAAGTGATACACTGTTCATTACGGGCCAGTTTCACCACAGGCCGTTAATGGGTGTAAAGTGATACACTGTTCATTACGGGCCAGTTTCACCACGGGCCGTTAATAGGCCAAGAGTTACATAGGGCCTCATATGGGCCGAAAGACGTCATGGGCCATACATGGGCCAGAAGTGAAAACGGGCTGGAATCATATTGGATGGCCCAGCTGACGCTACTGGGCCTAATTCGGATAGAGCGTAACGGGCCTTGGGTTAGCGGGCTGTAAATGGGCTATATGCGAACAGGCCATTAACAGGCTTTCCATGGGCCGGCCCGCCACCTTTTAACCAAGTCAAACAGGCCGGCCTTTCACGGGAATGGGCCTCTGTTGGGCCGTGCCACGTGTCGACGTATCATAGGCGCCTTCTGTCCAATGAGTGGATGACATCTATCCCAACAATGAGCCGACACGTGGTTCCTCCAGCCAATGATGATTTTACACGTGGAAAATCCCCATTGGTCGGGGCTGTTAACGGGTTATCGGATCCAAAACCCGACCCGATAGCTTAACGGCGTTCCGTTACAGTGGATGCCACGTGTCGGTCACCCTTGACGATAGCACTTCTGTGACGCGCGATTTATCGTCATGGAAGTGGACACTTCCGTGATGATAATTTTGGTAATGTCATGGAACACTTCTACGACAGCACAGGTATGACTATCTTGATTCTGTCATAAATTTTTCATGGATGTACATGCATGACAAAAAACGCGACCTACTGTGACAAACACGTATCATCACGGAAGTGTATTTTTTTTGTTGTGACGCCTTACCGCAAGGGGCTCCGTCACCACCTATACTTACCGCATGGACACAGACGGTCGCACACACTTAAACTCGGTTGGGTGGAAGAGATTCCTCGTTGGCAAGAATCTTCGTGTTGGAGAGGCCATCCTAATTACTATCAGGAACACCCACCACCCAGGCTTGAGGATGATGATCGTCGTCGATATCATCTAGAACTACATATGTGTGTGTGGCTATATCATCTAGAACTACATATGATGATTGTCATCGAAATCATGTAGAACTACATATGATGATCGTCGTTGATATCATCTAGAACTACATATGATGATCATCGTCGATATCACCTAGTACTGCTTGAGGATGCATGTTGAGTATATATGAAATTGTTATCTAGTACTCCCTCCATTCCGAATTACTCTTCGTGGTTTTAGTTCAAATTTGAACTAAAACCACGATGAGTAATTTGGAACCGAGGGAGTACTACCTAGTACCTATAATGCTTTATGAAATTGATATCTAGTAGTACCTAGTATCTGGAAATTGCAGTTTATTGAAGCTGAAACGGGGTAGGAAGCCGGCGGGAAATGATGAAAGATATAGCAGTAGCGCGGGGCCAGGAAATCGCTACAGCTAATTAATAATAGCGCGTTCCGCAAAAGCGCTGCTGATATAGTCAATAGTAGTAGCATGGGTACAGACCGCGCTACTACTAACAGTTAGCTGTAGCGCCTTATTGGTAGCGCGGCTGCCCACGCTGCTGATAGCCTCAAAACCCGCGCTACTACTAGGATTTTCCCTAGTAGTGGTGCCATGGCGGATCTAAAGGTGCAAACCGGACAAAGCTACTTAGCAACCAATGTTTGCTTTCAACTAGCCACTACGATTTCGTACAGATAAGAAAAGTATAGTAAACAATTTACGATCTATTTTCCGTCTGAGATCAATAACTTAAGCACATATGGAAGAGTACCACCTCTCTTGCGACGCCGTGTAGGCCCCTGCTGATTCATTGAGGGTGTTGCGGGTGCGATGGCTATCAGCGGCGGGGAAGAAGACTTTAGACGGCAGACAGCCGGGTCAGGGGATAAATCCTGTTGTCGTGGACGAGGCGTCGTAGGAGCGGCAATGGCAAGGTGGACGACGGCGCCGATGAAGCGAGACGACACGATGAAAGGATCCTGGTCCGGTGCCGTGGATGAGAGACGTCCATCTCTTGCAGTGGACGACGGGGTAGGGGTAGCAGCTCCGGCAAGGTGGAGGATGGGGTGGCAGACGGAGGAGGCTGGCCGCAGTGGGGAGGTTGTCGTGGCACCGGTGGTGTATGAATGGGGAAATGGAGGGGGAGGGGGATCTCAAATTTTGGGACGCGCTTGTCTGAAATGTGGGAAAGTTACGAACTTATCCCCCGTTTAAAATTTCAGACATCACGTCGGTTGGGGATAGGACGGTAATCTCGCATCTCCCAAATATTTGCCGGTAACGATTTCGGGCGAGGAGAGGGTGTTTTGCCGCCCACGGTTGGTGCCCACGGTGTATGAACGGGGCTGACAGGTAGGGCGGTTGTGTCACGTCTGAGGGAAGTTACACATCTTCCCCTATTTAAAATATTAGCCTACATCGATTTTGGACGAGGAGAGTTAGTTTTGCCGCCCACCATGGATGAATGGGGAAATGGAGGGAGAGACACATGTCTTTCGGACGAGCTTGAATCAAATGTGTTTTGCCGCCTAGGTTTGGCGCCCACCGTGTCTGAATGGGCTCAGAGGCTGTCGTGTCATGTCTGATTGAAGTTACTAGTCTACCCCTATCGATAGTAGTGCAAATCCGGTCGATAAGGATGTCAAGTGTTAGAGGTAGACAGTAATTTCCATCTCGCAAACACTTGCTTCGGGCAGCCCACAAATGATAGTGGGTGTTTAGCCGCTTTGTTCAAAACTTGGGAGAATTAGCATTCACGTTTACCCTGGGCCCTGGCAACTATATCCAAATCCATTTTTTATTCGATTACGAATATACACAGATAATTCTACGTTTTGTTATTTAGTTCTTCAAAACCACAACAAAGATTTATTCCACCTTTATATATGATTATGATTTAGAAATGCCATGATCTTCGAATTCAGTAGGTTGGATACACTTTGAGTCAACCAGTTATTTCATCCAATACAATATGCTCACACGAAAAATAGTTCACCTTATGTCAATCATACAAGTACAGAGGATTGCCTCGCCTAAAAAATTCGGATCATTACAACTCATGGACAACATAGGGGGTCTTACAACATAATCCATTCAGAGACATGACACAACATGCAAGTACAATAATCTAATGACAATTTCAACTGGTATCTAAAGAAGAACTGGGATTACCCTGGGCTTCAGAGAGCAGAAGCAGCAGGACCTCCTCCGTCTTCAAATGCAACATTCTTACTTCCTCCAATTCTTGGGTTGCTTGCATAATGTGTGTAGATAATTGCATGATTTCCAGCTTCAAGATCGAGATTACCTCATTCATGGCAGCCACACCATCTCTTTCTACCTCTAGTAGAGCCTCAAGAACTATAATATATGTGCTCAGACTGCTCTCCGGCGGTGTTGCCTCTGAACTGCTACCATCTGGTAACATGGATGGCGCACTGCTTCCACAAATAGATTCTGGGGTTGTACATTGTGTCCTAGTGTGAACAGCATCCTGAAAGGTTTCCGCTGGACATGAGTAAGAGATGGTTATCGCATGATCCAGGCAGTAAGCTTACATGGTAAACAACATACGAATTATTGCCAAGCATGGCAAGCTATATTTAAATGGTTCAAAGCAGCATCAGCCGAAAAGAGATTAAAATGGTAAGATGAAACTAGGGATGTAAGTGGCAAATAAACGACATCCGCCAGTCCCATCTAGTTAGTTTTTGCTAGCTCCCTAGTTCATTTTCCTCAAAAAATAAAAACTCTTTTGAACTATCATACCACTAGTGGACTTTAATCAGGATTAAACGGGACCCAATTGACATCCCTAGTTGAAAGGGAGTGTACCACCACTATATTTAAGTTGGCAAGGCATCTAAGCAGTTGAAATAATCTGAGAAAGCACTTAACAGTGTGGCCTCATATAAACTACGAAGACAGTCTTGTGATGAAGTTCAGAGGAAAAGCTAAGGACTCAAATGAACTAGGCATGCATTTCTTTACGATAGTACAGCAGGCACTGCTGACATATTGGCCAACTCAGGTATAGTGTAACAAGTAACATACAAGCATTCAAATCAAGCAATACAGCAAAGCAGACAACTGAACTATTTGTAATTCTGTAGGATTACAGGTTGAGGGCACAAGCCAAGAAAGAGCCCATGCGCATTACATTTCACATGTACTAAAACACACTGGCTTACCATATGTTGCTGTGAAGCCTCGCTGCTGTTGCAATGTTCTTTGAAGATATCGTCAGCATCCCATGGTTGCAAATCTAGTTGTTGTAGTTTATTCTGCACCCTCTATTTAGGAAAAATTAATTTTAATCGCATGCACTGGTTTGAATTGATCATCAATGGTTCATCTAAACTAATGAAAGAAGGGTGTGTGCATACACGACAATATATCTGCTTCCCTCTATTTTTATGCTTGTTCGAGGTGCCAGCCCCAAAAGAACAAATATTTTGCTTGATGGGGTTGGCAGCTCCATAATTAATAGAAGCATCAAATTAGTCATGCAACTTGGGAAGATCAAGAACACACACAAACGTAATGAATAGAGGCTCGGAGCAGTGATGTAATAGCTAGCATCAGAAAATGTAGGGCAAAACGAACAAAAAGCAGCGGAACCACATGCTAGTTTGCTGATGTGTAATTAAGCATAGAGAACATGAAGCAGTCTGATGGAACCAACAGGTGGCATCAGAACAACACCATTATCATAAATATAGCATGCAAGAAGTAAAATAGTAGGCAGTGATATCTAGGAAGTACAGTAATACTTAGGACAAAACTAAAGCATATTAACTATATGTGCACTGGTATGTGATTTAGCACATGTAACATGTTCACTGCCAGAAGTATGGCCCTACAGGGGCAAGCAGAATAATGCATCTCATGAAAAATTGAATGATGTCCTGAAGAAATTCAAAGGTGCGGTGCTTATGCTAAGAAAGTGAACGTAGGCATCGGCCGTTGGATAATAGTACCTGATTCTCGGGGGCGTATGGGTATCGTTGTCATACTTGATAGCTAAGGATCGTCGATGGTGCTCATGTTGCGGTTGAGTTTGGGCCGGCTGTCGCCATCGCGCAAGCGGCTCCGGTGCTTCGGTTGCGGCGCCTGTCGACATGCAAGAAAGCTCATCTATGGTAAGTGAACAGTTGCATGATCAATAAGAGAAAAACCTAAGGAGTACAAATCGAAATAACCTGATGCGGCTGCGGCGTCAGTAAAGCAGGGCCGGTGGAGTTGAATATGGCGTCCGTGGAGCGGGTCCGGTGCAGTGGACGAAGGCTTCGGCGGGCGTGGCGTACAGTGCTTTCGGTGAGGCGGATCTGTTGTGACGGACGAGGGTTTGCATGAAGGGCCAGCGATGGGGCGGACGAGGGAGTCAGTGAAGGGCCTACACTGTGGTGGACGAGGGTGATACGTCTCCAACGTATCTATAATTTTTTATTGTTCCATGCTATTATATTATCCATCTAGGATGTTTTATATGCATTTATATGCTGTTTTATATGATTTTTGGGACTAACCTATTAACCTAGTGCCGAGTGCCAGTTTCTGGTTTTTCCTTGTTTTTGAGTATCGCAGAAAAGGAAAACCAAACGGAGTCCAATTGACCTGAAACTTCACGGAACTTATTTTTGGACCAGAAGAAGGCCATGGAGTAAAAGAGTTGGGCCAGAAGAGTCCCGGGCTGCCCACGAGGGTGGGGGGCGCGCCCACCCCCTGGGCGCGCCTCCCTACCTCGTGGACAGCCCGGAGACCCCCCTGACTTGTTCCCGACACCAAAACCTCTTATATATACAGAAACCTCCAAAACATAACCTAGATCGGGAGTTCCGCTGCCGCAAGCCTTTGTAGCCACCAAAAACCAATCGGGACCCTATTCCGGCACCCTGCCGGAGGGGGGATCCCTCACCGGTGGCCATCTTCATCATCCCGGCGCTCTCCATGACGAGGAGGGAGTAGTTCACCCTTGGGGCTGCGGGTATGTACCAGTGGCTATGTGTTTGATCTCTCTCTCTCTCTCTCGTGTTCTTGATTTGGCACGATCTTGATATATCGCGAGCTTTGCTATTATAGTTGGATCTTATGATGTTTCTTCCCCTCTACTCTCTTGTAATGGATTGAGTTTTCCCTTTGAAGTTATCTTATCGGATTGAGTCTCTAAGGATTTTGGAACACTTGATGTATGTCTTGCATGGGATACCCGTGGTGACAATGGGGTATTCTATTAATTCACTTGATGTATGTTTTGGTGATCAACTTGCGGGTTCCGTCACCTTGGAAATCTATGCATAGGGGTTGGCACACGTTTTCGTCTTGACTCTCCGGTAGAAACTTTGGGGCACTCTTTGAAGTTCTTTGTGTTGGTCGAATAGATGAATCTGAGATTGTGTGATGCATATCGTATAATCATACCCACGGATACCTGAGGTGACATTGGAGTATCTAGGTGACATTAGGGTTTTGGTTGATTTGTGTTTTAAGGTGTTATTCTAGTATGAACTCTATGATAGATCGAACGGAAAGAATAGCTTCGTGTTATTTTACTACGGAGTCTTGAATAGATCGATCAGAAAGAATAACTTTGAGGTGGTTTCGTACCCTACAATAATCTCTTCGTTTGTTCTCCGCTATTAGTGACTTTGGAGTCACTCTTTGTTGCATGTTGAGGGATAGTTATATGATCCAGTTATGTTATTATTGTTGAGAGAACTTGCACTAGTGAAAGTAAGAACCCTAGGCCTTGTTTCCTAGCATTGCAATACCGTTTACGCTCAACTTTATCGCTTGCTACCTTGCTGTTTTTATATTTTCATATTACAAAAACCCATATCTACCATCCATATTGCACTTGTATCACCATCTCTTCGCCGAACTAGTGCACCTATACAATTTACCATTGTATTGGGTGTGTTGGGGACACAAGAGACTCTTTGTTATTTGGTTGCAGGGTTGTTTGAGAGAGACCATCTTCATCCTACGCCTCTCACGGATTGATAAACCTTAGGTCATCCACTTGAGGGAAATTTGCTACTGTCCTACAAACCTCTGCACTTGGAGGCCCAACAACGTCTACAAGAAGAAGGTTGTGTAGTAGACATCAAGCAGTTTCTGGCGCCATTGCCGGGGAGGTTAGTGCTTTAAGGTATATCTTTAGATCTTGGAATCGAATATTTTAGGTTCTTGTTTTATCACTAGTTTAGTTTATAAAAAAAACTACAAAAAATGGAATTAAGGGTGCCTCATATGCTTCATCTTTTTAATGTCTTTCGTGAAAATGATGGGAAGGAAAATTGTGCTCAAGTACTAGAAGAAGAATTACATAGAATGCTTGGTATAAAATATGTGAATGATGAGCATGATTGCAATGTTGTTAGTATGAATTCTTTGAATACCCTTGATGCTAATGATATGCAAAGCCACAAGCTTGGGGATGCTATGATTGATGAAGATGATATGTTTTGTCCCCAAAGTTTTGATGAGCAAATTTATTATGATGATAACATGCCTCCTATTTATGATGATTATAATTATGAAAGTGGATTTAGAGAGGTCATGACTTTATTTAGTGATGATTCCACTATTTCGGAAGAGGTTCCAATTGATTATGAGAACAAAGTTGCTATCTATGATGATTATTGTGATGACTTGTATGCTATTAAGAATAATGATAACCATGAAACTTGTCATCATGATTTTAGTTTTCAATTGGATTATGCTTCACATGATAATTATTTTGTTGAGTTTGCTCCCACTACTATTCATGAGAACAAATTTGCTTTTGTGGAGAGTAATAAAATTTCTATGCTTGTAGATCATGAGAATAATGCTTTATGTGATGGTTATATTGTTGAATTCATTCATGATGCTACTGAAAATTATTATGAGGGAAGAACATATGCTTGTAGGAATTGCAATAATATCAAGTTTCCTCTCTATGTGCTTAAAGTTTTGAAGTTATGCTTGTTTTGCGTTCCTATGCTAGTTGATTATTGTTCCCATAAGTTGTTTGCTCACAAAATCCCTATGCATAGGAAGTGGGTTAGACTTAAATGTGCTAGTAATATTCTTCATGATGCTCTCTTTATGCTTCAATTCTTATCTTTTATGAGAGCATCATTGAAATCATCATGCCTAGCTAGGGGCGTTAAACGTTAGCGCTTGTTGGGAGGCAACCCAATCTTATTTTTGTTCCTTGATTTTTGCTCCTGTTTAGCAATAAATAATCTATCTAGCCTCTGGTTAGATGTGGTTTTATGTTTAATTAGTGTTTGTGCCAAGTAGAACCTTTGGGAAGACTTGAGTGAAGTCTTTATGATCATGCTGTAAAAAACAGAAACTTTAGCGCTCACGAGATTAGCTGCCATTTTTACTGGAGAGTGCTTTTAGGTTGATTATTTTTGCAGATGATTAATAGATAAATTCCTCAGGACCACCAGTTTATTTAAGATTTTTTGGAGTTTCATAAGTATACGTTTGATACAGATTACTATAGACTGTTCTGTTTTTGACAGATTCTGTTTTGTATGTGTTGTTTGCTTATTTTGATGAATCTATGAGTAGTATCGGAGGGTATGAACCATAGAGAAGTTGTAATACAGTAGATATTACACCAATGTTAATTTAGAATGAGTTCACAACAGTACCTAAGTGGTGATTTATTTTCTTATACTAACGGAGCTTACCAGTTTTCTGTTGAGTTTTGTGTTGTGAAGTTTTCAAGTTTTGGGTAAAGATTCGATGGACTATGGAATAAGGAGTGGCAAGAGCCTAAGCTTGGGGATGCCCAAGGCACCCCAAGGTAATATTAAAGGATAACCAAGAGCCTAAGCTTGGGGATGCCCCGGATGGCATCCCCTCTTTCGTCTTCGTTCATCGGTAACTTTACTTGGAGCTATATTTTTATTCACCACATGATATGTGTTTTGCTTGGAGTGTCATTTTATTTTATTTTGTTTTGCTTGCTGTTTGAATAAAATACCAAGATCTGAAATTCTTAAATGTTAGAGAGTCTTCGCATAGTTACGTAATTATTCAACTACTCATTGATCTTCACTTATATCTTTTGGAGTAGTTTGTTGATTGCTCTAGTGCTTCACTTATATCTTTTAGAGCACGGCGGTGGATTTATTTTGAAGAAATAGATGAACTCTCATGCTTCACTTATATTATTTTGAGAGTCTTTAGAACAGCATGGTAATTTTCTTTGGTTATGAATTTAGTCCTAATATGATGGGCATCCAAGAGGGATATAATAAAAACTTTCATATAAAGTGCATTGAATACTATGTGAAGTTTGATTCCTTATGATTGTTCTGAGATATGAAGATGGTGATATGAGAGTCATGCTAGTTTAGTAGTTGTGAATTTGAGAGATACTTGTGTTAAAGTTTGTGACTCCCGTAGCATGCACGTATGATGAACCGTTATGTGATGACGTCGGAGCATGATTTATTTATTGATTGTCTTCCTTATGAGTGGCGGTCGGGGACGAGCGATGGTCTTTTCCTACCAATCTATCCCCCTAGGAGCATGCGCGTAGTACTTAGTTTCGATAACTAATAGATTTCTGCAATAAGTATGTGAGTTCTTTATGACTAATGTTGAGTCCATGGATTATACGCACTCTCACCCTTCCACCATTGCTAGCCTCTCTTGTGCCGCGCAACTTTCGCCGGTATCATACACCCACCATATACCTTCCTCAAAACAGCCACCATACCTACCTATTATGGCATTTCCATGGCCATTCCGAGTTATATTGCCATGCAACTTTCCACCGTTCCGTTTATTATGACACGCTCCATCATTGTCATATAGCTTTGCATGATCATGTAGTGGACATCGTATTTGTGGCAAGGCCACCATTCATCATTCATACATGTCACTCTTGATTCATTGCATATCCCGGTACACCGCCGAGGCATTCACATAGAGTCATATTGGTTCTAAGTATCGAGTTGTAATTCTTGAGTTGTAAGTAAATAAAAGTGTGATGATCTTCATTATTAGAGCATATTGTCCCATGTGAGGAAAGGATAATGGAGACTATGATTCCCGCACAAGTCGGGATGAGACTCCGGACAAAAAAAAAGAGGCCAAAGAAGCCCAAAAAAGGGAAAAGAAAAAAGAGGCCATAAAAAAAGAGAAAGGCCCAAATGAAAAAATGAGAGAAAAAGAGAGAAGGGGCAATGCTACTATCCTTTTACCACACTTGTGCTTCAAAGTAGCACCATGATCTTCATGATAGAGAGTCTCCTATGTTGTCACTTTCATATAGTAGTGGGAATCTTCCATTATAGAACTTGGCTTGTATATTCCAATGATGGGCTTCCTCAAAATGCCCTAGGTCTTCGTGAGCAAGCGAGTTGGATGCACACCCACTTAGTTTCTTTTTGAGCTTTCATACACTTATAGCTCTAGTGCATCCGTTGCATGGCAATACCTACTCACTCACATTGACATCTATTGATGGGCATCTCCATAGCCCGTTGATACGCCTAGTTGATGTGAGACTATCTTCTCCTTTTTGTCTTCTCCACAACCACCATTCTATTCCACCTATAGTGCTATGTCCATGGCTCACGCTCATGTATTGCGTGAAGATTGAAAAAGTTTGAGAACATCAAAAGTATGAAACAATTGCTTGGCTTGTCATCGGGGTTGTGCATGATTTAAATATTTTGTGTGATGAAGATAGAGCATCGCCAGACTATATGATTTTGTAGGGATAGCTTGCTTTGGCCATGTTATTTTGAGAAGACATGATTGCTTTGCTAGTATGCTTGAAGTATTATTGTTTTCATGTCAATATTAAACTTTTGTCTTGAATCGTATGGATCTGAATATTCTTGCCACGATAAAGAATATTACATTGATAAATATGTTAGGTAGCATTCCACATGAAAAATTCTGTTTTTATCATTTACCTACTCGAGGACGAGCAGGAATTAAGCTTGGGGATGCTTGATACGTCTCCAACGTATCTATAATTTTTGATTGCTCCATGTTATTATATTATCCATCTAGGATGTTTTATATGCATTTATATGCTATTTTATATGATTTTTGGGACTAACCTATTAAGCTAGTGCCCAGTGCCAGCTTCTGTTTTTTCCATGTTTTTGAGTATCGCAGAAAAGGAAAACCAAACGGAGTCCAATTGACCTGAAACTTCACGGAACTTATTTTTGGACCAGAAGAAGGCCATGGAGTAAAAGAGTTGGGCCAGAAGAGTCCCGAGCTGCCCACGAGGGTGGGGGGCGCGCCTCCCTACCTCGTGGATAGCCCGGAGACCCCCCCTGACTTGTTCCCGATGCCAAAACCTCTTATATATACAGAAACTTCCAGAACATAACCTAGATCGGGAGTTCCGCCGCCGCAAGCCTCTGTAGCCACCAAAAACCAATCGGGACCCTATTCCGGCACCCTGCCGGAGGGGGGATCCCTCACCGGTGGCCATCTTCATCTTCCGGGCGCTCTCCATGACGAGGAGGGAGTAGTTCACCCTCGGGGCTAAGGGTATGTACCAGTAGCTATGTGTTTGATCTCTCTCTCTCTCTCTTGTGTTCTTGATTTGGCACGATCTTGATGTATCGCGAGCTTCGCTATTATAGTTGGATCTTATGATGTTTCTCCCCCTCTACTCTCTTGTAATGGATTGAGTTTTCCCTTTGAAGTTATCTTATCGGATTGAGTCTTTAAGGATTTGAGAACACTTGATGTATGTCTTGCGTGGGATACCCGTGGTGACAATGGGGTATTCTATTCATTCACTTGATGTATGTTTTGGTGATCAACTTGCGGGTTCCATGACCTTGGGAATCTATGCATAGGGGTTGGCACACATTTTCGTCTTGACTCTCCGGTAGAAACTTTGGGTCACTCTTTGAAGTTCTTTGTGTTGGTTGAATAGATGAATCTGAGATTGTGTGATGCATATCGTATAATCATACCCACGGATACTTGAGGTGACATTGGAGTATCTAGGTGACATTAGGGTTTTGGTTGATTTGTGTCTTAAGGTGTTATTCTAGTACGAACTCCATGATAGATCGAACGGAAAGAATAGCTTCATGTTATTTTACTACGGAGTCTTGAATAGATCGATCAGAAAGAATAACTTTGAGGTGGTTTCGCACCCTACAATAATCTCTTCGTTTGTTCTTCGCTATTAGTGACTTTGGATTGACTCTTTGTTGCATGTTGAGGGATAGTTATATGATCCAGTTATGTTATTATTGTTGAGAGAACTTGCCCTAGTGAAAGTATGAACCCTAGGCCTTGTTTCCTAGCATTGCAATACTGTTTACGCTCACTTTTATCGCTTACTAACTTGCTGTTTTTATATTTTCATATCACAAAAACCCATATCTACCATCCATATTGCACTTGTATCACTCTTCGCCGAACTAGTGCACCTATACAATTTACCATTGTATTGGGTGTGTTGGGGACACAAGAGACTCTTTGTTATTTGGTTGCAGGGTTGTTTGAGAGAGACCATCTTCATCCTACGCCTCCCACGGATTGATAAACCTTAGGTCATCCACTTGAGGGAAATTTGCTACTGTCCTACAAACCTCTGCACTTGGAGGCCCAACAACGTCTACAAGAAGAAGGTTGTGTAGTAGACATCAGAGGGCACCGGTTAGGCTGATCCGGTGCGGTGGACCATGATGGCGGTCAAGGAGATCTGGAGCGGTGGACAAGCCAGTCGCTGAAGCGGCTCCGGTGAAGTGGTGAGTTGGCAGTTGGGGGTTCCAAGGTGCAGAAGGTAGATCCGGCGGAGTGTGAGGTCCACCGCTGCGGCGGAGGACTAGATTCGGCGGCTTGCTGTGGTTGGGGGGTCGGGGAGGGGAAGGGGAGGGGCTCTGGGGAAGAATGTTGGGGGCAAAGAGGGGAAAACAATGGAGTTACCAAAGCAACCCTTTTCCGTCCATGTGGCAGGGGTAAAACAAGAATATCGCAGGGCTAAACTTTTGGGCGCGAGATATTTCGATGCGAGCGGGAAGTTTCAAAGCTTTTGGCGCCTGAAATTATAAGTGGTCTGCTCTTTTATAGCCGACTATGATATCATGGCCGAGAATTTATTTGTTTAGCACGCAAAAAAAGTGCAAGTTTTGAAAATCAGTGTCTCCAACTCGAAACTTAGATTGTCCATTCAATTCAAATATGGAACATTGAGCTAGTACAAGCAAATATCATCATACGGTCCAATTCAAATGAAATTCCATATGTGTTTCTCCTAAATATGATGAGAAAAGCAAAAATGTGTATGTGTATGAATAAAGTGGATGATTATAAAGTTTGAACATGCTCGTATGTGTATATCTCTAGGTTTGATATATGAATTTGAAATCACAAAAACCCGACTTAAAAATGTACCTCCGTTTAAATGAATTACAAAAGCTAATGATGGAGTCGAATTCCAAAATTCCAATCTTAGGTTTGTAATTCTGGTACATCAAGGTATATCACGCATGTTCAAAAGTATCATTATCTCATAGTCCAAACTGTGAAACAAATTGATCAACCATGAGTGCACACACTATTGACCATATATATCTCAATTACACAAGTCGTTCTCTCCCCCAGACATGAACACACGAGCACATTAACACCCCCCTCTCTTCTAAAGTCCGGACCCCAATATAGGTCTCTATCTTGTCTCTCGAGCATGCACACATCTCTTCCCCCACTCTATAGGTCTCTCGGCATCTCTCTTTGCCAAGCACACGCACTATGTAGAGTGTATCTTTCCCATACACACAAAACGTCGCCCCCAAACATCTATCTCCCTACTTATGTGGTTCTCGCACACTCACCTCACACACCACCCCCACTACAAACAAGCACACTTTGTCTCCGTGTGCACCACTCTCCTCTTTCTATCTCTCCCACATGCAGACCCGCCCCAGCTCCTTCCCTGTATACATATATGTCGTGACTCTTTCCATAGCTCCCTAATGTATCATCGTTCTCAATCTCGCACGTTGTTCTCTACACCGTCTATTCAGATCTCTCATGAAGTCCCTATCACACACATGATGACTCGATTCCCTTGCGTCTCCGTACAAAGGCCAATTTCGAACAACATCAACATTGTCTCCCTATCTATACGCCATTTATGGACACAAACGACCCCTCTCCCCCTCTTTTCCTCTCTCTCTCTCTCTCGCTCGCTCGCTCTCACACCCCTCTCCCACACACACTCGATGTCTCTTCCAAATAGTCTGCTCCCCGCCCGCACCCATGCTATCCCGCTACTACACATGCCTTTGTCTCTCTGTGACACACATGTCACACCATTCCCCATCCCTTATACTAGGTTTACATCATTAGTGGTCTCTCTACTCCACATACACACACTCCCTCTCACACACAAACGTGCACACAAACACACACAGACACGCACAAACACCTATTTATCTGGATCCTCATCTCTCCCCATGTCCGCATGTGTATCTCACACACTCACTCTCTGATTATGTCTATGTGTCTCCACGTTACACAACAAAAAGCCCCATGTACATGTCTCTCTCTATCCTCCACACACATAGACACAAAGAATCTCTTATCATTGCCTCAGTCTCTAGACATATCACACACGCACACTGTCTCTCTCTCGCAAACACGCCCAACAAGGGTTTCCCCGTGAATAACTTACCGTCTATTCATCAACAGTCGTGGCAGTACCGCGAACACGAGACGTGAAAAGGAATAAATCTACATGTGTGTAGACCACCTAGTATGACTACTAGGACTACAGCAAGCCGAAAACGCGCCGCCGTCACCCCCTCCTTATCGGCGACGGGAAAACCTTTGTTTTACATAGTCGAGAAGTCATTGTGCTAAGGCCCCACATGCTGAGGCGTTGAATAGAATGTAGATCCTAGTTTTGGGAAACAAGTATCGATAATACGTTTGTATCTCCATACTTATATTTCTTCTCTTATAAAAAACCGAGTTGGTGATGATGGTACGCGTGCCATCTTACAATATAGACCGTCCGATCTATATCTGACGGATGGAAATTAAACTAAAAGATACCCGCACCTCTCTCCACACTTGCACACAAGGCCTTCCCTCGTTCATCCTTATGTCCAACAACCTCATTGTTGAGCAATTAAAAAAGGAAGCCTTTGGAACAAACTGGCCTGGTGGCCGCTGCCGGCGTCGTCCATCCCCATGCCTCCGCTGAGTCCGACCACCAATCACCACCACGCCCCACTCCTCTTCACCTTATCTCTTATTTCTCGATATATCATTAGTTTTTACACATGGGATTAGTCCTGCATGGGTCAATCACAACAAGTGTTTTATAAAAAAATGCATCTTGATGTTTCGTGCAATGCACAGACATCTTGCTGGTACTCCTACAGAAGACTAAGTTGGTGATGATGGTGTGTCTTCCATCCGTCATTTCTGACCATTAGATCTACATCTAACGAATGTGAGGTAAGTTGTTGCCTTTTCTCACCAACATCCCACTTCTCTACCAATTTGCAGAAAAACCCTCCCTCACCTCACCAAAACAGCCCAAGGACTATATTCTGATTGAAACATAATATATCTCTAGTGATATATGTATATCGAAATTAAAGTGTTTTGTATCAAGTTTGTGAATAAGTATTATTCTAATTATGATCCGTTGCAACGCACGTGAACATTGCTAGTATTTCCAACCATGCAAAAAAGTGCTAGTATTTCCATAGTTTCGAGTTTTCCATCAAGATATTAGTCACTCATGGTTGATATTTACTTTCAATCACGTACACATATGAACTATGTAACTAGCCTTGCTTATTGGCTTCCAAAGCTTAACTTTCACTCCTACTTACAATATGTAGAGTATTTAACAAAAAACTACCACTTTCAACCAGCCCTAGGAAGAAACTATTGTACAAAAAGTAGCAAAAACATACCCAAAATTTCTTAATCCACGCCAAAAACTACTACCTAGTGCCAATTAGGCTCGTTTAAACCCATTTATGACAGGGTTGGCCCACACGTCCGTGCTGACGAGGCAGCTTAAACCACACATTTTGTTTGACCGTTGACACGAGGGACCCATCTGACCTTCTATCCTGTTATTCCCCCTCAAATCATTATTTTTCCTGAACATTACTTCAAACAGTACTGATGCGTGTTCATCGGTGGCGCCGGTGATGAGCGAGTTGGCCGACGCTCGGCCGGACAGGCCGGACGCTGCGCTGGCCTCTGCACGGGTTGGCAGGCTGGCCCGAGCGTGACTCACGAGCGAGCAAGCCGTCGCGCTGGCCTTCGCTCGAGCCAGATGGCTGGCCTTAGCGCGGCGCGAGCGAGCAAGCCGCCACGACACCGTGCCAATCTAGCTAGCAAACCTTGCAGACAAGCAGCTGGATGGAGCTATCTTGGCTAGCTAGCGGCCGTGATCGCCGGACGGAGCTGGCATCCGGGCTGCCGCAAGATGGGCTCTACACCACCTGCAGTTTTGACCTCGCCTTCTGTCTGCGGCGTTAGCTGCGTCCCATGGCCGAGGATGACTAGGTGGGCGGGCCGGAGGTAGGAGGTCTGTAACACCCCGGATGTAACTTTCCATATTTGTAACTCTGACTCTTGCCATTTTCGGCTATGTGTTATGATATTCCCTTCGTGGTCGGGTTTTGTCTTTCGTTTTGCATTTTGTTCATGTCATGCATATCATATCATGTCATCATGTGCATCTCATTTTGCATACGTGTTCGTCTCATGCATCCGAGCATTTTCCCCGTTGTCCGTTTTGCAATCCGGCGCACCCCTCGTGTTTTCTTTCGTGAGCGGGTGTCAAACGTTCTCGGAATGGACTGAGGCTTGTCAAGTGGCCTTGGTATACCACCCGAAGACCACCGGTCAAGTTTCGTTCCATTTGGAGGTCGTTTGGTACTCCAACGGTTAACCGGGTAACCGCAAAGTCCATTTGGGTGTGCAGCAAAAACCCCTCTCTCAACAGCCCAAAACCCCTCTAAGTCTCCGCCATGCTCTCGGTTTTCGCCCACGATAACTTGTAACGCCCACGATGCGGCTATATCTCCCACGTGTCGAGGCACGACTTAGAGGCATAACCGCATTGTGGTTTTGTCGCAAGAAGGGTCATCTTCACACAATCCCATGTAATGAACAAGAATGGGATAAAGAGTTGGCTTACAATCGCCACTTCACACAATACATAAATATAATTCATACATCAATCAGAGTACACACATAGGTCCGACTATGGAACCAAAATATAAGACGACAACCCAACTGCTAGATCCCCGATCGTCCCAACTGGGCTCCACTACTGATCTACAAGAAAAGAACAACGCAACGAACACGATCTTCATCGAGCTCCCACTTGAGCTCAGTTGCGTCACCTGCACTGGTATCATCGGCACCTGCAACTGTTTGGAAGTATCTGTGAGTCACGAGGACTCAGCAATCTCACACCCGTGAGATCAAGACTATTTAAGCTTAAGGGTAGGAAAGGGGTAGTGAGGTGGAGCTGCAGCAAGCACTAAGCATATATGGTGGCTAACATACACAAATAAGAGCGAGAAGAGAAGTAACGGAACGGTCGTGAAGCTAGCAATGATCAAGAGGTGATCCTGAACTCCTACTTACGTCAAACATAACCCAAAAACCGTGTTCACTTCCCGGACTGCGCCGAGAAGAGACCATCACGGCTACACACGCGGTTGATGTATTTTAAGTTGAGGTCAAGTGTCAAGTTCTCTACAACCGGATATTAACAAATTCCCATCTGCCACATAACCGCGGGCACGGCTTTAGAAAGATAATACCCTACAGGGGTGTCCCAACTTAGCCCATTATAAGCTCTCACGGTCAACGAAGGATATTCCTTCTCCCGGGAAGACCCGATCAGTCTCGGAATCCCGGTTACAAGACATTTTGATACACATGGATCTCTCTGTAAACACATGGATACATAGCAACGAAATAACAGCAGTCACAGACTTAGAGAAATTCTAAGTCTCTGAAATCAGAAACATTATGGAGCCTAGTTTGCATGCTTGTGCTAGTCACCAGAGAGATCACAAAAATACATGGCATACACCCCTGGAACGATGGCATGACATACAACAAAACACATGCAGAGCTCATGCTCATAAGACGCACAGATTAAATGCAACAAAAATAACAAATCTCCAAGTTCTGCTAAGTAACAACAGATAACAGCAAGTAGCACTCTTGCACCAGGGATTTGGACATCAAGATGGACTCTAATGAACATGGTGCAATTGAACAAAGTGTAGAGCATCACGAGTCGAACATTTTGATATATTACACGCGCGAACCGGAGCTATATGTAGAAAGTTGTGCCATGATGAACAGGGGCACATAATGTCAAAATCTTCAGACTTGGAAAAGAAGAGGGGGAGGAGAAAGTCAACGCACGGGTGCTTGGATCTGGATCGGGGAGTGGTTCACCGGAGTTGCTGCTCGAGCTCGTCGGAGCTCGAGGGGAGGCCGGCGTGGCGACGGGAGGAGGTGGAGGAGAGGGCGACGACCGGCGGGGCAGCCGCGGCGACGACCGGCGGGCTTCGGTGGCGCGGGCCCGCGGGAACGGCGACG
>NC_057796.1:47533074-47540925 GCF_018294505.1 Triticum aestivum
GGGCCCCGGATGGGCTCTGCGGGCCGCGGCGGCGGGGAGGAGGCGCGGGTGATGTGGCGGCGGCGGATTCGCCGGGCGCGGCGGCGCAGGGACGGGCTGACATGTCCGGACGGTGGGGAGAGGTGTCCGGCGGCGCGGAGGGAAGAAGGTTAGGGTTTGGACTGCGCGAAATTCTGGGGGAGGCACAAATATATAGGTAGGAGGAGCTAGGAGAGTCCAAACGAGGTGCGGTTTTCACCCACGCGATCGTGATCGAACGACCGAGAACATGGCAGAGATTTAGAGGGGTTTTGGGCTGTCTAGAGAGGGGTTTTTGCTGCACACCAAATGGACTTTGCGGTTACCCGGTTAACCGTTGGAGTACCGAACGACCTCCAAATGGAACGAAACTTGACCAGTGGTCTCCGGGTGGTATACCAAGGCCACTTGACAAGCCTCGGTCCATTCCGAGAACGTTTGACACCCGCTCACGAAAGAAAACAAGAGGGGTGCGTCGGAGGAGGTGGGAGCGCCGGATTGCAAAACGGACAACGGGGAAAATGCTCGGATGCATGAGACGAACACGTATGCAAAATGAGATGCACATGATGACATGATATGATATGCATGACATGAACAAAATGCAAAACGAAAGACAAAACCCGACCACGAAGGGAATATCATAACACATAGCCGAAAATGGCAAGAGTCGGAGTTACAAATATGGAAAGTTACATCCGGGGTGTTACAACACTCCACCACTACGAGAGGATCTCGTCCCGAGATCTAGGATGGCACCGGAGAGAAAAGCGGAAGAGGAAGAGAAGAGGTAAAACTAAATGCTTCTTAGACAAATGAGTGAAACCATTGAACCTTGAGAGGTCGCAAATCTTGAAGAAATGACACGACGGAGATAAGCGAATTGAGAGCACTCCGTAGTAAACGGAAGCAAGGAACACCATGAGAACCTTGCGGATAATTGACACGATAGATATTTAAACCACTCCGGTTAAAACAAGATAGGGAAGGAATAAGAATGATAAAATTTCGACAGCACTCCGACTGTAAATGGAAGGAGCTGAACATGATCTTCACAAGATGAGAGGATACTCGATGAACTTAACAACACATTGCCTCCGGAACTAAAGAAAGAATGGCAACAAGGGGTAAGAAAGATTTCAGACAGCACTCCGGTTAATAAGGGAGGCAAAACTTGACAGAATGGGAAGAACTTGAAAAGAGGGCACGACACTCCGGCTAAATGGATAAGAAAGGAAAAAAATTACATGATCTTGACAAAACAAGATGATTGGTCGAAGAGAGCAACATCGCAACGCCTCTGGGGTGAATGAATAGAAGATAGATCGTCGGAATAAGAGAATGGAGAAGGAAATGATAACTTCCACCACAATTGAATTTGGGAAGCCTCCTTCCAAGAAGGTTAGAACGGAGTTGTTGGAAAGCCAACAACGAAAAGAATAAGCTTGTAGTGGGCTTATGGAAAACTTCTCAAAATTATGAGGTGAAATTTGCCACTAACGAAAACAATTGCTTGCTTGAGATCAACGAAGAGAAGAAATCTTCTCTCGCCGAGAGGATAGGAGAAAACTTGGATCATTGTTAGACACCACAATTAGCAACATTCCTTAGGGAAGGCTTTAGGTGAAACATGACACAAGATAAATCCCACGAAGAGATTGGTGGATTTAAAATATCTCATTCTTGACAACATGTGAAACATGAAGCATGAAGGGAAATTGTCAAGAATGACATAACACCACCTCAAAAGATAAGGTAGAAATAATTGCAGTTCGGAATGCAAGATGAAGAATGCTTGAGCTCCTCCAACAAAATCTTGATGAACACTTAAAAATGAATTAACTCTTTAACGAACCACGATGTAGAGCCTCCATGAAGAACTCCGGTAATAAAAGGATGATAAAAGAAGGAGAAGTTGAAAGAACAGGATGAATCCTTGCAATGATTAGATGAACCTTTGAAATGATACAATTGAAATAACTTGGGGCTCCGGAAAGAAAGATGAACAAATGAAAACAAGAATTTTGCTGAATCTCCGGAATAAGGAATTGAATTTACTCGATGAAACAAGAATAAGAATTACATTATGCTCATCCTTCACCAATTAAATTGATGACAAGCGATGGATTTGGCATACTACTTATTCTCGTAGAAAGGATTAAGATAGATATGGCGCAAACTTGAGAAGGTCTTCATCGAAACACCGGTAGGATTGAAACAACGAATAAATTGATATGATAACGAAGGAAGAGAAAATCTTGAACGAACCACCGCGAGAATTGAAAACAATTGAAGAAAAGAGAACGAATCACCGTAAGAATTAAAGAGCACGCGAAAATACTCGAGGGAATTTAGATACACGAGAACGAATAGATCACGAGCTGACTAAAGGATATTTGAGTGATGCACCGGTATGATTTGGAGAACGAGAGCTGAAAGCTTGAATGAATAATTCTGAGATGATGGGCTCCGAAGAATCAAACTGAAAAGACTTCTGAAATGCTCTGGGTGGGTGAAAAGAATTCTCACAATCAAAAACAATTATGAGAGGATGGCATAAGCTAGAACTATGAATCTTCAAGAGAACAGACCAAGATTTAGGAGAAATTCTTCTTCGTTCTTCAAATGTTGAGAATGATGACGAGAAACACCACCAAGAATTATTGAGGCACTCCGGAATGAAAATTAGAAATGTTGAACCAACGATGAAAAGAATTTGAAAGATCTTGGAGAAAGGCATATGACTGATGATAACCCATTCTTACGTCAAACTTCGAAAAGAATTTGGGAATAGCTCCGGGAAAATTAGAAGAGTCGGGTAAGATCCTGGGAAAAGACCTGTGGGTTAGGGCCCACTCAAAAGATACACCGTTAACAAGGTCGCTTGGAAGGGAGATTACACCAGTTGAATTAAATGGTTCAAAAGAGATAACAACCTCGAGATATCTTGAACAAATTAGGAATGATAACCCAAATTTTCCGAGATATCTTCAGCACACCGGAACAAATGGAAAGCGAGAGGTGAATGATTAAGAGATACACCAACATGAGAAAAACATTTGAAACAAGGAAAGGAATGTGACCAACATTGAAGGCTTGAATTTAGTCCACCGGAGAAGAAAAAGAACGAAGAATAATAAACTTGAAGCTCCGTTAGTATCTTCATGGGAAATCACCGGATAAGAACATTGAAAGAAAAGAATGAAGAGACTTCAGTCAATAAAATGGATACTTGGTTGAGAAATCTAAGTCCTTAAAGAAAAAGGGTGGGAGGGCGGGAAAAACAAAGGCAACTTGGGGCAGATGGAATAAACACCGTTGAGAAAACTTATAATTGATCTTGCGGCTGGGGAGAATGATGGGATCATCTCGAAAAGAAACGCACCGGTTGGAAATAGAATTAAGATGGCAATCTCGATGATCAAGAAGGATTAGTATTCACATAGCAATATGAGAACACCGTTTAGGAAAGGTATGGATTCAACATTTGACTTTGAAGCAACTCGAATACCACAAATAAAAAAAACAAAGGATTGGCTCGCAGAATAAGCCGGAACAAACATATGATAGAGATTTTGTTCAAAGTTTTCGTGGTGGGGCCCACACGGGCTCGATCGTACAGCACCATCATGTACAAGGCAGTGCACATGACATACGAAGCGTCCCCGAGTCGGCATAGCCAAGGACTCTTTAAGACACTACGAGACCACTGTAAAACCAACCGTGGAAAGGCGGACCACTAGACGTCGAACCCCAATCTCATATCATGCATCTGTCGAAAAGATATCCTAGGAGCTACTTGAATTCCCACTTATAAACTCCCGAAACTTTCTGGTTATGCAATCTGGTGTTGGGGATACAGGGGACACAAAATATATCACCCAAACTAACAATACCTAGATCCAGCTGTATCCATCCGTCAACACATAACCAAGAAACCTTCGGAAATCATTTACCTCAACCTTCCAAAAACATCCATTACACGAGTTATGGCAATACTCCCAAACTCCCGCCCCAGTACTGGGTGGCGTCGAGGTGATCTCACCAACAACTGCATAAAAGAGATTTTCGATGTCGACGAAACTCAGGTATACCAGAGCTGCAACGATAAAATTGTGATGACAACACCTTGGAGCTCAACTCCCCGGGACACTGCCACAACCCCTAAATGTCAGGAGGCACCAAGAACAATGTTCTCGTCACAAAACCATCGGAACGATTCCAATATACCCACGTGATCCTAAAAAAAAATTTAGTGAAATTTGAGGAGAGAAGAGTCAAAACTTCTACGTCAGCAGACCTCACCAGAGCGACGAAGGGACTGAGGAGTAAAAAGAATCCTACTCTCCGATATATATAATCCTAAGACTCAAAACATTTTTGTTCTAGACTCAACAACGCCAGCGATTCGATCAAGCAGGGGGCTCCTAAGTCGGGGATGGCTCTGATTACCAACTTGTAACGCCCACGATGCGGCTATATCTCCCACGTGTCGAGGCACGACTTAGAGGCATAACCGCATTGTGGTTTTGTCGCAAGAAGGGTCATCTTCACACAATCCCATGTAATGAACAAGAATGGGATAAAGAGTTGTCTTACAATCGCCACTTCACACAATACATAAATATAATTCATACATCAATCAGAGTACACACATAGGTCCGACTACGGAACCAAAATATAAGACGACAACCCAACTGCTAGATCCCCGATCGTCCCAACTGGGCTCCACTACTGATCTACAAGAAAAGAACAACGCAACGAACACGATCTTCATCGAGCTCCCACTTGAGCTCAGTTGCGTCACCTGCACTGGTATCATCGGCACCTGCAACTGTTTGGAAGTATCTGTGAGTCACGAGGACTCAACAATCTCACACCCGCGAGATCAAGACTATTTAAGCTTAAGGGTAGGAAAGGGGTAGTGAGGTGGAGCTACAGCAAGCACTAAGCATATATGGTGGCTAACATACGCAAATAAGAGCGAGAAGAGAAGCAACGGAACGGAACGGTCGTGAAGCTAGCAATGATCAAGAGGTGATCCGGAACTCCTACTTACGTCAAACATAACCCAAAAACCGTGTTCACTTCCCGGATTCCGCCGAGAAGAGACCATCACGGCTACACACGCGGTTGATGTATTTTAAGTTGAGGTCAAGTGTCAAGTTCTCTACAACCGGATATTAACAAATTCCCATCTGCCACATAACCGTGGGCACGGCTTTCGAAAGATAATACCCTGCAGGGGTATCCCAACTTAGCCCATTATAAGCTCTCACGGTCAACAAAGGATATTCCTTCTCCCGGGAAGACCCGATCAGTCTCGGAATCCCGGTTACAAGACATTTCGATGATGGTAAAACAAGACCAGCAAGACCACCCGCTGTGCCGACAAATCCCGATAGGAGCTGCACATATCTCGTTCTCAAGGCACACTAGATAAGCTAAGCATACAGGTACCGACATAACCCAAGTTTCCAAGGGATGGTCCCGCACGGTGCTCTAGTTTGGACCAACACTCAGAGGAGCACTGGCCCGGGGGTTTAAAATAAAGATGACCCTTGAGTCTGCAGAACCCAAGGGAAAATGGCTTAGGTAGGCAAATGGTAAAACCAAGGTTGGGCCTTGCTGGAGGAGTTTTATTCAAGGCGAACTGTCAAGGGGGTCCCATAAATCACCCAACCGCGTAAGGAACGCAAAATCAAGGAACATAGCACCGGTATGATGGAAACTAGGGCGGCAAGAGTGGAACAAAACGCCAGGCATAAGGCCGAGCCTTCCACCCTTTATCAAGTATATAGATGCATTAATTAATTAAGAGATATTGTGATATCCCAATATATCCATGTTCCAACAAGGAACAAACTTCAACTTCACCTGCAACTAACAACGCTATAAGAGGCGCTGAGCAAAAGCGGTAACATAGCCAAACAACGGTTTGCTAGGAAAGGATGGTTAGAGGCTGACATGGCAAAAAGGGAGGCATGATATAACAAGTGGTAGGTAGCGCAGCATGGCAATAGAGCGAACAACTAGCAAAGCAAAGATAGAAGTGATTTCGAGGGTGTGGTCATCTTGCTTGCAAGGTTCACAGAGTTGTCGAAAGCTTGATCCTCGTAAGCGTACTCAACAGGTTCCTCGTTCACGAACTCGTCTCCCGGCTCTACCCAAAACAAGAACACAAGCGACGGAACCACAATCATTCATGAGAGATGCACAAGCAACATGATGCAATACAAGAATGATATGCAAGATATGGTATGCGATGCATATGCGTGCTCCGGAAGGAAAATGATGAACAAGGCAGTAACTTGGCAAACCAAGTTGGCCACTGGAAAGATGAGATGATTTCGGTTGAAATCGATATAAAGATCACCGGAAACGGATGCACGGTTTGCAAATGGCAAGCAAAACAAGAATGACACGAATCTGCGATAACAGCATGATAGCACTTAAAATGCAACAAGTAAGAATTCTACAGCACTCCAAAACAGCAACAAAGCATATGACAGTAATCTACAGGAGATTCTTGACAAAAGATGAACACTGAGCTACGGCTAGATCACAACATAACATGTTCGAACAAGCATGGCAAAAATGCAAAAGATAACAGGTTCACAGACACTGAAATTACTGGACATGGCAGAAAACAGCATCAGGTAGCAATGTTTAGAACAAGAAAGACACAGGCTACAGGAACTTAACAGGGAAAAACAAGGCATGGAAGTATTCTACTAAATGCATATGACAAAAGCCCCTTACTGACCATAAGCCAAAAAGGACCAGAAGATATGATGGTAACCATGTAAACATAGCATGTTTCGTTAACAGGTTTCAGACTTAGCAGAAAACAGAGCATGGCGGAAACAATAATATGAAGGCATCTTGGTGAGCTTGATGCACTCACCACAAAGCAATGCATGACAAAACAAGCATGCCTACAGTAAGATGGCAAGTTTATGAAGCTATCCATGGCAAGAACAAATGCAAAACATGTATGAAACAACTGCAACAAGCTTGGCAAAAATTGAATATCATGTTAACAATCTGCCAGAAATATTTTATAGCAAAAGTAGAGCACGAACGAGTCATGCTATGGAGCTCCATAATTGCAAACAAGGGCAGGAATGGATAAATTACAACAATATCTACAAAACATACTTACTGAACATCTCCAAAATAAGCATGGATCTCTCTGTAGACACATGGATACATAGCAACAAAATAACAGCCTTCACAGACTTAGAGAAATTACTCTCTGAAATCAGAAACATTACGGAGCCTAGTTTGCATGCTTGTGCTAGTCACCAGAGAGATCACAAAAATACATGGCATACACCCCTGGAACGATGGCATGACATACAACAAAACACATGCAGAGCTCATGCTCATAAGACGCACAGATTAAATGCAACAAAAATAACAAATCTCCAAGTTCTGCTAAGTAACAGCAGATAACAGCAAGTAGCACTCTTGCACCAGGGATTTGGGCATCAAGATGGACTCTAATGAACATGGTGCAATTGAACAAAGTGTAGAGCATCACGAGTCGAACATTTTGATATATTACACGCGCGAACCGGAGCTATATGTAGAGAGTTGTGCCATGATGAACAGGGGCACATAATGTCAAAATCTTCAGACTTGGAAAAAAACAGGGGGAGGAGAAAGTCAACGCACGGGTGCTTGGATCTGGATCGGGGAGTGGTTCGCCGGAGTTGCTGCTCGAGCTCGTCGGAGCTCGAGGGAAGGCCGGCGTGGCGACGGGAGGAGGTGGAGGAGAGGGCGACGACCGGCGGGGCAGCCGCGGCGACGACCGGCGGGCTTCGGTGG
>NC_057796.1:47541320-47556454 GCF_018294505.1 Triticum aestivum
GATGGGCTCCGCGGGCCGCGGCGGCGGGGAGGAGGTGCGGGTGACGTGGCGGCGGCGGATTCACCGGGCGCGGCGGCGCAGGGACGGGCGGACATGTCCGGACGGTGGGGAGAGGTGTCCGGCGGCGCGGAGGGAAGAAGGATAGGGTTTGGACTGCGCGAAATTCGGGGGGAGGCACAAATATATAGGTAGGAGGAGCTAGGAGAGTCCAAACGAGGTGCGGTTTTCGCCCACGCGATCGTGATCGAACGACCGAGAACATGGCAGAGATTTAGAGGGGTTTTGGGCTGTCTAGAGAGGGGTTTTTGCTGCACACCAAATGGACTTTGCGGTTACCCGGTTAACCGTTGGAGTACCGAACGACCTCCAAATGGAACGAAACTTGACCAGTGGTCTCCGGGTGGTATACCAAGGCCACTTGACAAGCCTCGGTCCATTGCGAGAACGTTTGACACCCGCTCACGAAAGAAAACAAGAGGGGTGCGTCGGAGGAGGTGGGAGCGCCGGATTGCAAAACGGACAACGGGGAAAATGCTCGGATGCATGAGACGAACACGTATGCAAAATGAGATGCACATGATGACATGATATGATATGCATGACATGAACAAAATGCAAAACGAAAGACAAAACCCGACCATGAAGGGAATATCATAACACATAGCCGAAAATGGCAAGAGTCGGAGTTACAAATATGGAAAGTTACATCCGGGGTGTTACAAGGTCACTCGAGGATTTTTGTGCAGACTGACATGTAGGTCCCACAAGTCATAACGCCAAACTTGCCGGTCGAATAGAAGGCGTTGACTTAAGGGGCGACATGGGTTGAAACATGCCTATAACGGCACTTTTAGAGTAGTTGTTTCTTGGTAGGGCTGGTTGGTAAGGGCATGTACAATGGTTGATAAGGTAGTCTTATCTTAAGTCTGCCACGTATGAAAGTGGTAGTAGTTTCTTGGCATTATTAGTGGTTTCTTGTAAGGAACAATGTACTACTAGCGACAAAAGGCGATTCTAGGTTGTGCTGTACTCCAACGAGTACTACTAGTGGTCGCGGGAGTGTGTACCTCGTTTTGTGGGTTCGATCCCGGCCGAACGCATGGCGGCCTTTTTTTAAATAGTAACTTTGCTGCAAGCCAATATTGTACACGGGTAGTTTGAGTTTTGAAGTTGAACGGACGTGTCGCACCACAATCTGGGTGCACTGGATAGCCCAGCCACGTGTAAGGGTTTTCCTTCCCATCATCTCGTGGCTCGCGTGCTCGCCCTAGCCACACCTCGCTTGCAGCTTCCTCGTCAGCTAGTAACATATTTAAACTAGCGCCTCCCAATTAAGCCCGAGGAGCCGGAAAAGCCTGGCGCGGCATTGGGAACTGTCCAATATGGCTCTGTACGTAAAGTGTTAGTACTCTACTAGTACTCTGTAGCTTGTGGCGTTGCACGCATGGACTTCACTCCATTATCGGCTCTATAAAAGAAATTCCTCTTGACGTGATTTTTTTGAAACGGAGGCAAAAATTTTGCCTCATCTCATTCATAAAGAAGGAACTACTAACAAAGTTCGACGAGATCCATTACACCTCCACAAATGGAAGCGAAAAGCCTAGTCTCGTTGTATCAAATAACTCAAATGTTCTGCCCCCGCAGTAACCGCCGCTGATAAACAGGCTGCTAGTGTGTGCGTGAGAGGAGCGGTTGAGTAGGCCAGCTACGCGCTTGAATAGAGCACCGAGAGTACCCACTACGCAGGTGTACTTTCCCTGCATTGATAGTACAGTGATGGTTCTAGAGAACAGTAATACCCTCCACTTCCAACTGTAGCTCCTTGGCCCTGAGATTAAGAGTTCAAAACCGGTGCACTATACTAGAAGCACAGTACATCGCACTACTAGTTGAGAAAGTAGTACTTGTACTGCTACAATACGAGTACGTAGTAAATAATAGCCTCACCCCTTCGCTAAGGAACGATCAAGGAGCTACAGTTGGAAGGGACGAGGCCCTGCGGTTACTACGCTCTTATCTCCTCCTCGCCAGTTCCCCTCCCCCCGAAGAGAAGGCAGTTCGTCGCTGCTCCCATGGATTCGCCAGGCGGTTCTCCTCCTCGTCGGGGCTGGGAGACCTTGGATGACGATCCTCTGGGAGAAATCGCACGCCGCTCCGACGTCCTCACCGCCGCAAGACTCGGTGCTTCCTCCACCAACTTTTTCAAGACGGTGCTTAAACAGGCTTGGGAAAAGGCCATCCTTGTTGTTTTTCCATGCGTCCTCGAGGAGAAGGTTCTTCTATGGGACAATCCTTCGAACAGTCCATCCCTCCTTGGCCATGGTTGCACGTTGACTCCGCTAGAGTTGCCGACGTTGAGAGGTAGTCGGATTTTGTCCAATGAGCAGGTCAGTCATGGAGTTTGATCATGTAGTACTTAGTTATTCCATTTCCATCCCGTAATTTCTCCGCTGCCCACCGTTTTATATATAGGTATGGGTCGGTGCAAACGAAGATTGGCTTGCATACCTCCGGCCGGATACCACCATCATTTTGCACAACATCCACAGCAGTGCGGCCGTTCCCGTAGACCCCTTCTCAACCATTGGGATCGGCCTTCCGGATTGGCTGGGCTTGAATACGTATGATGATGCCTACATGAGATGGAAGAAGATAGCAATTGTGGACCCGCCAAGAAAGCGACACGGCTATGACGATTACTATCTCATCGCGGTGTTCGACATAAGGATTGCCATCAATGCAAGAGGCAGTAACGGCAGAGGCTAGCGCATGTTGTCCGCAGCAGATTTGTACCCCTACACGTTTGAAGACGCCGTGCGCCATCTAGGCCGTATATTCCCGGTGACAAGCCAGGGGACTTGTTTCATCTGGTTGCCATCCTATGGTACGGGAGATTACAAACGGAATGCACAAACCATCATTTGCATACCTAACGGTACTCCACAATTTTGCAGGGACCAGTCATCCCCCGATCAAAATAAGATCGCCGATCCTGGATGTGCATTTGCATCCGCAATTCGGTCTAACCTGGAACCTTGTAGCTGACTTTGGCATATTGGGATCAACTATCTTAGCAGTCGTTACCCATGGTACCCATGGTACCACTGATGTGCAACATGGTCACACAATCTACCACGATCGGACCGCAACATCTACCCAGGTATTCCATTTAGTATTATATTTTTTAACCCTCTCGCCTTCTCTTTCGTTGGTGTACTTGTCGATGTCAAAACCGGCGGATCTCGGGTAGGGGGTCCCGAACTATGCGTCTAAGGTCGATGGTAACAGGAGACAGGGGACACAATGTTTACCCAGGTTTGGGCCCTCTCTATGAAGGTGATACCCTACTTCCTGCTTGATTGATCTTGATGAATATGAGTATTACAAGAGTTGATCTACCACGAGATCATAATGGCTAAACCCTAGAAGTCTAGCCTGTATGACTATGATAATGAATCTCCCTTCTCTCGACTAAGTCCTTCGGTTTATATTGACACCGGGAGGATCTAGGGTTACACAAGGTCGGTTACAAAGAAGGGAATACACATATTTGGTCGCCAAGCTTGCCTTCCGCGCCAAGGAGAGTCCTATCCGGACACGGGTGCAGTCTTTGGTCTTCGTATCTTCATAGCCCATCAGTCTGGCCCATGGCTAACAGGCCGGATGCCCGAGGACCCCTTAGTCCAGGACTCCCTCAGTAGCCCCTGAACCTGGCTTCAATGACGAGGCGTCCGGCGCGCAGATTTATCTTCGGCATTGCAAGGCGGGTTCCCCTTTCCGGACACACCACAATGGTCTTTGGACGAACGAGTTCGGCTCTGCAACACGAGTAGCATATACTTCCACAGAGGGCATAATAATTTATAAGTCCAATCCTCTGCCAACTTTTTACAACATGACACCATGTCAGTCCGGTCATTATTTTGAACCGTTTTTCATCTGCCGCTCCACGTTTCGAGACGTGGTTGCCATTTGCACATCTTGTCAAAGCAGAGATCGTGTCCCCTTATTGCGGGATTCTCATCAATACGGGTATGGGTAACCCAACCATGCCGTTTACACAGCCCTTGGGAATAGGCGAGTTTTGAGGCGAGTAGGGAGGCGTTCAACATTCACTGCCTTTATAAGGAGATAAGCATCCCCTTTCTTCACCCACACCTTTTCTCTCTCTGCCCTTCCATCCTTGAGCTCCAGTGCCCAAGTACCCATCTTTCTCCATCTCCGGGAAGCATCCGACCATGTCCGGATCCGGAGGTCAAGTCAAGTGGATGGTCTCCTCCGTCAAGGAGAAGGACATTGCCGAGCTTCGGGCGGTCGGGTACTTGGCGAAGGAAATCGCCCACCGTCTTCCAGCCCAGGGGCAAGTCGTCCCCACCCCGAAGCCTACTGAGAGGGTAGTTTTCCTCCCTCACTTCATTCGTGGACTAGGGTTTCGACTCCACCCTTTCGTTTGTGGACTGATGTATTATTATGGGCTAGATTTCCATGATCTGGCCCCGAACTCCTTCCTCAACATCTCGGCATTCATCATCGTGTCTGAGGCCTTCCTTCGCATCCAACCCCACTTCAGGCTGTGGCTTAAGGTCTTCAACGTGAAGCCGAAGGTGGTGGATGTCCAGCACGCGGAGTGTTGAGGTGCCATGATGAGCAAGCTGGCCAACGTTACCTGGCCAAAAGGCACTTTAGTGGAGACAGTAAAGGAATGGCAGAAACAGTGGTTCTACATCACAGAACCCCGCGGCGCCACCTGGGCCGCAGCTGCCGAATTCAACTCCGGCGCTCCCATGCGACTTACCTCCTGGGTCGAGAAGAGCCCGAACTGGTGTTTGCCAGATGAGCTGATAGCGTTGCAGACGCGCGTTCAAAGCATGGTGGACAAGGATGTCAAACTTGTCGATGTAATCCAGGTGATGCTAGTTCGCCGGATTCTCCCATGCCAAAGCCGAAGCCGTCCTCTATGGAAGTTCAATCCGAAGAAGCACCATACCCTGAAGAGGCTCTTCGGAACCACTCACGAAGATGCCTGGAAGTTGCTCTTTAAGGGCAACGAGAAACCGCCGGCCACAGATTCAGACCGCGGGCACGACATTAACCACTGCGCCAATGAGGTATGTTATTTTTAACGCATCCCCTACTTGCTTGTTTCAAGGATGATATCTAAGCTTTTATTATCATTGCTTCTTCAAGACTGGATGGAGAGGGCGAAGCGGATCCAGTGTCCGGCTCCGCTGCCTGAAGAACCAGTCATTCCGCATTTAGCGAAGATGCTGGTGCCGGTGCCCTATAAGGCGCCGGAGAAGAAGGCCAAGGGGGTTCAGAGTGGCCCCCGTCGCAAGGGCGCTTCGGACGCGACGTCCGAAGACAAGACCTGCTCCTCCGCCACCGAAGATGACTATGATGAGGAGGAGGAGGAGAACAACCCTCCCCCAGGAAGAAGAGGGCGGCCCCATGAACCTGGAGGCGGGGACGTCCAAGAAAGGGAAAGGCTCCCTCGTGGATAACTCCGCGTGGGACGTTGGCAGGAGTCCGGAGCGACGCCCCCGCACTAAGCCTCAAGTTGCATCGTAAGTGCTATGACTTCTGCATACCCATATATCCATCCTCTCCTCTTCAATGTATCGACATGGTTAATTGTGTTATTACAGTCCGGCCCACGACAGCTTCTAGTGATCCTTCGTTGGATTCAAAGGCTATGGCCAGCGAGTCTCCGCCGGCCGCTGACTCTCCCAAGGCCAAGGGCGACGCGGAGGTGCTATCCCGAAGGACTTTCCCGGGTCGGGGAGAGGCTCAGGAGGCGCCAGAAGGCAAAGCCTCCGTTGCCGGACACCATGGGGAACCAATCCCCGTGGAGACTGGTGATGAGGGTCGTACTCAGTTTGGCCCTTAGCCGAATACGACTACGGAGACCAATACGGCTCCAGAATCCGGTGTGCAACCTCCTTCAAAAGAGGGGGGAATGCCCATTCCGCCGGTGACCCTTGTCCAACTAGTGGCACCGGATAATCTAATGGAAGCGCTGCGAGGCGCTTCCATTGTGGATGAGCACCGTGTTCTTATGGGCACGATGATTGAAAGGGTTTAGTCCGCCAAGAGCGGACTAACCAAAGCCTGCAGCAGCCTGCTAACAGATTTTGAGGTAAGCGACGTAAAGAGAGAAAATCCCAATATAGACAGTAGCCCCTAAGACACTGTCTGGTGTTCGAAAAGAAATAGCCGGATAGAGGATCACCTTTAATGCAGGAAACTAACCAAATTTGTCTAAAATGAATACGCAGGCGTCGCTGCTGGCTGCGGCCTCGCATACTGCCGAAGTCTCCGGACTGAAGCAGAGATTGGAGCAGGCCGAGGGGGAGCTCGGCCAAGTGAAGAGGCAGCTCCAGGAGAATCAAGGTATGTAATAACATGTGATATGTTCGAAGAGAGTAAAATGATATACATTGACTGAAGTGTCATGATAAGTATAGGAACGATGACCGAGATCGAGGCCCTAAAGAAGGCCCTGGCCGAAGCCGAGGGGAAGGCGGTCAAGGAGCAGGCCGCCCGTAAGAAGCTCAAGGCCCGGGTCAACGAGGTCCAGAAGGAGCTCCAGGACGCAGTGAGGAAGTGCGAGGCCTTGGAGCGTGATGCGTTGGCTAAAGAGACCAAACTCTCCAAGGCTCGTCAGAGCGCGGAGACGGCCCGGAATGAGGCCCAGGGCACCCTCCAAGAGATCTAGGAGGCCAGGAAGGTCGCGGCGGGTAAGGCATTCAGTATGCAAAGCAAATATGTGAAGAGGAAGTATCTTTTACTAACCTGGATTCGGAGTTCTCCAAGGGCTTTTGCTGATCTGCCACGAAGTGTGGCCGATGCCGCGGAGTTCTTCCGAGCCGAAGAAGGGAGCTCCACGGAGAAGCTGTTCTGGTGGCAATATCTTGCGCCAGAACATCTGGTGCCCTTCAGCGATCAGCTAAAACAGCTGGTCAAGCTGTACAAGGTGGCCGAACTGGCCATGAAGGATTTGATAATCCGGTTGTGGCCAGCCGAAGCTATACCCGGCAGTTACTTTGGCCTTGTGAAGCGGCTAGTGGATGCCTGTCCTCAGATGGACGTCGTCAAGTGGTCCATCTGCATCGAGGGTGCGCGTCTGGCCTTCTCCTATGTCAAGGTCTGGTGGGCGAAGATGGACGCTGTCAAGTTAGCGACTGAAGGGCCGCCTGAGAGCAAGGAGCACCACACACCCGAGCGATACTTTGGTGACGTCTTGGAGGGGTGCCGCATTATTGCGGATCATTGTGGGAAAGACGTGATCTTTGAATGAATGTATTCAAGTTGCCTCTACCTTGTATGATAAAACAAAGTGGGTTTGTAATATAATGCTTGTTATGTTTTTAATTTTACCTCCTGTGCGGCCGTGTTGTATGAAATCTGAGGGTTGGCCAGTCGTTGGCTTCTGCCCCCACGTAGGTAGTACGGAGGTGTTCGGGATGGAATCTAAACAATCTTGATCCAATTATATGGTCCTTGAAGGAGTTGTTTAGCGCAACGAACTAGGCAACCAGACTATTCGGCTTTAACGCCCTCACTTAGCCATAGGAGTTCGACAATAAAAACATGGACGCAGCCCCTAGTATCCGAACTAGAGTGCTATAAGCATCTGATCAGGAAGTACCCATCCTTCGCCTTACGCGAAGGAAATCTCCAACGATTTGCAACCTCCGAACAGCTGACCAACCGGCTCTCGCCGCATCATGACAGTCAGTTTTTGGCTTTCTCTACTGAGGTGCTCCTTTGGATAAACCAAGGCACAATCACAGTAGTTCTCCCTTTACTACCTTAGCCGATATGGCGGAACGTAAGGTAGCAAGCACAGGATCCGGGCAACCCAACTATTGACCAAAGACATGATTCGGAGCCAATGCATATAATGCTAAATTAGGGGTGCCAAACTATACTATAAAAAAGTGTTCAGACTTTCATTGTCGTTGCGTGGGGTGCTTGGGAGCCCCTAGAAAATATGAAACATACCAAAGTGTACGGGTGCTAAAATATAAGTTATCAAGAGGAAAACAGAAAGAGAGCAGGGGTAATATCTGGGGCCCCTAAACTTGGGCCGGAAACTGCTTCCATTATAACTGGATTAATGCGTCAAAGCGCATTGATACAAATAGTGCGATAAGCAACTGGCTTTGTAACATGCCACAACCAAAGGCGAGCTGTGTGTGGGTCCTGACAATAGGTAGAGTGATCATTGAATTGACCTCCAGAACTTCCCCTATACGTCTGTGCTTCTTGCCATCCTGGTATATTTATCCTTTTACAGGACCGATGATCAGGCCGTTTAAAGAAGGCCTATGTAAAAGAAACCTGGAAAAGGAAAAAGGAAATAGTGAAAGTATATGTGTGTCTAGGATCGGTCGAGCTGAACTGTGGATCACAAGCTAGCTGTGCCTCCGTCGATGCCCATGGAATTTCGAGTGCGTAATTATGCACGCGTGGTACGAATGCCACTACATGATCGGGGCTGGGACGGAGGCCAAATTGCTAATCGAGCTCTTGATGAGCCGAGCTGTCCTGTTGCAGCGTAGTCCGGACCCTCTTAACGGTGTCTAGGGGCTCGGCAGCCGGAATACGGTTCTGCATGAGAAGGCCGCTCTGTACTTCTGCTGCTAGGGTGGTGGTGTGCTCCTTTGTATAGAGGGAGCGTTTCGTGTTTTCGTTGACTGTTATGACACCGCGTGGACTGGGCATCTTGAGCTTAAGATCAGCATAGTTAGGTACCGCATTGAATCGAGCAAATGCGGTTCGTCCAAGCAGCGCGTGATAGCCGTTGCGAAAGGGGACGATATCGAAGATTAATTCCTCGCTTCGGAAGTTGTCCGAAGATCCGATGACTACCTCTAGTGTGATTGAGCCCGTACAGCGGGCCTCTACACCTGGTATGACTCCTTTAAAGGTAGTCCCTGTGGGCTTGATCCGTGATGGGTTAATGCCCATTTTGCGCACTATATCCTGATAGAGCAGATTGAGGCTGCTTCCACCGTCCATGAGGACTCGCGTCAGGTGGAATCCATCAATGATTGGGTCTAGGACTAGTGCTGCTGATCCGCCATGCCGGATACTGGTCGAATGATCCCGACGATCAAAAGTGATTAGGCACGATGACCATTGGTTGAATTTTGGGGCGACTGGCTCTATCGCATAGACGTCCCTTAGTGCGCGCTTGCGCTCCCTTTTGGGGATGTGTGTAGCATATATCATGTTCACCATTTTGACTTGAGGGGGGGGAACTTCTTCTGCCCCCCTGTGTTTGGTTGCCGGGGCTCTTCGTCATCGTCCTCACTTTGTGATCCCTTTTCCCTATTCTCGGCGTTTAACTTGCCGGCCTGTTTGAAAACCCAACAATCCCTAATGGTATGATTGGCTGGTTTGTCTGGGGTGCCATGTATCTGGCACAGACGATCGAGTATGCGGTCCAAGCTAGATGGTCCCTGACTGTTCCTTTTATACGGCTTCTTCCACTGACCAGACTTGGAGCCGCTGAATCCGGCGTTAACTGTAGTGTCGTCGGTATTATCACCATTGCTTCGGCGCTTGTGTCTGTTACGTCAGAGCTTGCCGTTGCTGTTTTTGACCTCGGAGGGGCCCGCCTCGCTAGCTGTGTTTTTACTACGAGCTAGCCAACTATCCTCACCCGCGCAAAAGCGGGTCATGAGTGCCGTAAGGGCTGCCATAGATTTCGGCTTTTCTTGGCCGAGGTGGCGGGCGAGCCATTCGTCATGGATGCTATGTTTAAAGGCTGCTAGGGCTTCGGCATCCGGACAGTCAACGATCTGGTTCTTTTTAGTTAGGAATCTAGTCCAGAATTTCCTGGCTGAATCTCCAGGCTGTTGGACTATGTGACTTAAGTCATCGGCGTCTGGTGGCCAGACATATGTACCTTGGAAGTTGTGAAGGAAGGCTTCCTCCAAGTCCACCCAGCTGCCGATGGAATTTTCAGGCAGGCTGTTTAACCAGTGCCGAGATGGCCCTTTGAGCTTTAGTGGGAGGTATTTGATGGCGTGGAGGTCATCTCCGTGGGCCATGTGGATGTGGAGAATAAAATCCTCGATCCTTACCGCGGGATCGTTTGTTCCGTCGTATGATTCAGTATTGATGGGTTTGAACCCTTCGGGGAATTCATGGTCCATTACTTCATCAGTGAAGCAAAGAGGGTGCACGGCGCCTCTATATCGGGCCGCGTCGCGACGTAGTTCCGATGGAGTCCGTCTGCGGTTGTCGGCCCGAGCGTGACTAGGTTTGTCATGTCCGAATAGGTAGCCATCGTCGCGCGTTGAGGAACGTCCTCGTGATCTGTAGATTGATCTTGTATGTCCTGCTCTACTGTCCAGGTCTTGACGAAGGTCATATGTATAGCCCCGAGTTGTCTTATCCCTGCCTTTACCGCAAGGCGGGACAGTCTGGTTGTCGGCTCGGGTTGCCGTTTTATCCCAACCGCGCGGTGGCCGATCGACCGCATTGCATGATGCTGGTGTGGGCTCTGGTGCCTCATCTGTTGGAAATATGCCCTAGAGGCAATAATAAATTGGTTATTATTATATTTCCTTGTTCATAATAATCGTTTATTATCCATGCTAGAATTGTATTGATAGGAACTCAGATACATGTGTGGATACATAGACAACACCATGTCCCTAGTAAGCCTCTAGTTGACTAGCTCGTTGATCAATAGATGGTTACGGTTTCCCGACCATGGACATTGGATGTCGTTGATAACGGGATCACATCATTAGGAGAATGATGTGATGGACAAGACCCAATCCTAATCCTAGCACAAGATCGTGTAGTTCGTTTGCTAAGAGCTTTTCTAATGTCAAGTATCATTTCCTTAGACCATGAGATTGTGCAACTCCCGGATACCGTAGGAATGCTTTGGGTGTACCAAACATCACAACGTAACTGGGTGGCTATAAAGGTGCACTACAGGTATCTCCGAAAGTGTCTGTTGGGTTGGCACGAATCGAGACTGGGATTTGTCACTCCGTGTAAACGGAGAGGTATCTCTGGTCCCACTCGGTATGACATCATCATAATGTGCACAATGTGACCAAGGAGTTGATCACAGGATAATGTGTTACGGAACAAGTAAAGAGACTTGCCGGTAACGAGATTGAACAAGGTATCGGGGTACCGACGATCGAATCTCGGGCAAGTAACATACCGATTGACAAAGGGAATTGTATACGGGATTGATTGAATCCCCGACATCGTGGTTCATCCGATGAGATCATCATGGAACATGTGGGAGCCAACATGGGTATCTAGATCCCGCTGTTGGTTATTGACCGGAGAACGTCTCGGTCATGTTTGCATGGTTCCCGAACCCGTAGGGTCTACACACTTAAGGTTCGATGACGCTAGGGTTATAGGGAATAGATATACGTGGTTACCGAATGTTGTTCGGAGTCCCGGATGAGATCCCGGACGTCACGAGGAGTTCCGGAATGGTCCGGAGGTAAAGATTTATATATGGGAAGTCCTGTTTTGGTCACCGGAAAAGTTTCGGGTGCTATCGGTAACGTACCGGGACCACCGGGAGGGTCCCGGGGGTCCACCAGGTGGGGCCACCAGCTCCAGAGGCCTACATGGGCCAATAGTGGGAAGGGACCAGCCCCTAGGTGGGCCGGGGTGCCTCCCACCAAGGCCCAAGGCGCCCTCAAGAGGAGAGGGGGCAAACCCTAGGAGCAGATGGGCCCTAAGGCCCACCCTAGGTGCGCCCCCCTCTCTCCCCTTGGCCGCCACCCAGATGGGATCTGGGGGCTGCCACCACCCCTGGAGAGGGAACCCTAGGTGGGGGCGCAGCCCCTCCTCTTCCCCTATATATACTTGAGGTATGGGGGCTGCCCGACACATGAGACCCTACCGCTCTCCCTCCTCCTCTCCCGCGGTGCTTGGCGAAGCCCTGCAGGATTGCCACGCTCCTCCATCACCACCACGCCATCGTGCTGCTGCTGGACGGAGTCTTCCCCAACCTCTCCCTCTCTCCTTGCTGGATCAAGGCGTGGGAGACGTCACCGGGCTGCACGTGTGTTGAACGCGGAGGCACCGTTCTTCGGTGCTTAGATCGGAATCAACCGCGATCTGAATCGCTACGAGTACGACTCCTTCATCCGCGTTCTTGCAACGCTTCCGCATTGCGATCTACAAGGGTATGTAGATGCACTCCCCTTCCCCTCGTTGCTAGATTACTCCATAGATTGATCTTGGTGATGCGTAGAAATTTTTTGAATTTCTACTACGTTCCCCAAAAGTGGCATCATGAGCTAGGTCAATGCGTAGTTTCTATGCACGAGTAGAACACAAAGTAGTTGTGGGCGTCGATTTTGTCAATTTACTTGCCGTTACTAGTCTTATCTTGATTCGGTGGCATCGTGGGATGAAGCGGCCCGGACCGACCTTACACGTACACTTACGTGAGACAGGTTCCACTGACTGACATGCACTAGTTGCATAAGGTGGCTAGCGGGTGTCTGTCTCTCCCACTTTAGTCGGATTGGATTCGATGAAAAGGGTCCTTATGAAGGGTAAATAGAAATTGGCATATCACATTGTGGCTTTTGCGTAGGTAAGAAACGTTCTTGCTAGAATCCCATAGCAGCCACGTAAAACATGCAACAACAATTAGAGGACGTCTAACTTGTTTTTGCAGGGTATGCTATGTGATGTGATATGGCCAAAAGGATGTGATGAATGATATATGTGATGTATGAGATTGATCATATTCTTGTAATAGGAATCACGACTTGCATGTCGATGAGTATGACAACCGGCAGGAGCCATAGGAGTTGTCTTAATTTATTGTATGACCTGCGTGTCAATGAAAAACGCCATGTAATTACTTTACTTTATTGCTAACCGTTAGCCATAGTAGTAGAAGTAATAGTTGGCGAGACAACTTCATGAAGACACGATGATGGAGATCATGATGATGGAGATCATGGTGTCATGCCGGTGACGAAGGTGATCATGCCGCGCCTCGAAGATGGAGATCGAAGGCGCAAGATGATATTGGCCATATCACGTCACTTTATGATTTGCATGTGATGTTTATCATGTTTACATCTTATTTGCTTAGAACGACGGTAGCATAAATAAGATGATCCCTCACTAAAATTTCAAGAGACGTGTTCCCCCTAACTGTGCACCGTTGCGAAGGTCCGTTGTTTCGAAGCACCACGTGATGATCGGGTGTGATAGATTCTAACGTTCGAATACAACGGGTGTTGACGAGCCTAGCATGTACAGACATGGCCTCGGAACACATGTGAAACACTTAGGTTGACTTGACGAGCCTAGCATGTACACACGGAACACAAGAGATCGAAAGGTCGAACATGAGTCGTATAGTAGATGCGATCAACATGGAGATGTTCACTGATGATGACTAGTCCGTCTCACGTGATGATCGGACACGGCCTAGTCTGACTCGGATCATGTATCACTTAGATGACTAGAGGGATGTCTATCTGAGTGGGAGTTCATTAAATATTTAGATGAACTTAATTATCATGAACATAGTCAAAAGGTCTTTGCAAATTATGTCATAGCTTACGCTTTAGTTCTACTGTTTAAGATATGTTCCTAGAGAAAATTTAGTTGAAAGTTGGTAGTAGCAATTATGCAGAGTGGGTCCGTAAACTGATGATTGTCCTCATTGCTGCACAGAAGGCTTATGTCCTTAAATGCACCGCTCGGTGTGCTGAACCTCAGCGTCGTCTGTAGATGTTGCGAAACATCTGACATACACGTTCTGATGACTACGTGATAGTTCAGTGCGTAATGCTAACGGTTTAGAATTGTGGCACCAAAGACGTTTTGAAACGTCGCAGAACATATGAGATGTTCCGAAGACTGAAATTGGGATTTCAGACTAGTGCCCACGTCAAGAGGTATGAGACCTCTGACAAGTTTCTTAAGCCTGCAAACTAAGGGAGAAAAGCTCAATCGTTGAGCATGTGCTCAGATTGTCTGAGTACCACAATCGCTTGAATCGAGTGGGAGTTAATCTTCCAGATGAGATAGTGATGGTTCTTCATAGTCACTGCCACCAAGCTATTAGAGCTTCGTGATGAACTATAACATATTAGGGATAGATATGATGATCCTTGAGCTATTCACGATGTTTGACACCGCGAAAGTAGAAATGAAATAGGAGCATCAATTGTTGATGGTTAATAAAACCACTAGTTTCAAGAAGGGCAAGGGCAAAAGGGATACTTCATGAAACAGCAAATCATTCGCTGCTCTAGTAAAGAATCCCAAGGTTAAACCCAAACCCGAGACTAAGTGCTCCTGTAATGAGGGAAACGGTCACTGAAGCAGAACTACCCTAGATACTTGGTAGATGAGAATGCAGGCAAGGTCGACAGAAGTATATTGGATATACATTATATGAATGTGTACTTTACTAGTACTCCTAGCAGCACCAGGGCATTAGATACCGGTTCGGTTGCTAAGTGTTAGTAACTCGAAATAAAAGCTGCGGAATAAACGGAGACTAGCTAAAGGTGAGATGACGATATGTGTTGGAAGTGTTTCCAAGGTTGATGTGATCAAGCGTCGCATGCTCCCTCTACCATCGAGATTGGTGTTAAACCTAAATAATTGTTATTTGGTGTTTGTGTTGAGCATAATTGGATTATGTTTATCGCAATACGGTTATTCATTTAAGGAGAATAATGGTTACTCTGTTTATTTGAATAATACCTTCAATGGTCTTGCACCTAAAATGAATCTCGATCGCAGTGATACACACACTACTGGAATCAGCTAATTTGCCATCTGCCAGCTCTTTGCCGTCTGCTCGCAGATGGCAAAGAAGGTCTTTGCCATCAGCTAGATAAAAGCGGACGACAAACAACAGGCAGACGGCAAAACAGGCCTTTGCCATCAGTCACTTCTTTGCCGTCAGCTGGCGGACGGCAAAGAGAGAGGTGGCCCCCCACTAACGAGCCATTTACGGAAAAAAAAAACGCCCCCTCTTTGTCGTCTGCTAGCAGACGGCAAAGAGACAAAACGGCGGACGGCAAAGAACAGCCGTACTACCGCTTGCGGGTACAAAGAAAACGTTGCCCCCACCTCCTCTCTCTGTCTCC
>NC_057796.1:47556786-47603241 GCF_018294505.1 Triticum aestivum
GACAGCGCCCAGCACACCCACGTGACCCCCTCGCCCCGATCCTCCATCCCCTCCGACCAGATCTGACTCGCGCGTCCTCCTGCGACCACGCGTGCCCCTCCCCTGCGGCTAGGGTTTCGGCCACCACATCGCCGGCGTGGCTCCGGTATTGCTCCGGTGACTCAGGTGAGTCTCTTCACTCCTCCTCGTCACATCCATCCCTCTCTTTCTCACCGCGTCACGTCGCGTCTCCTCTCCCTCACAGATCCATCATGCCGGGAAGCCATGGACGGGAAGGACGCCATGGACGGGAAGGACGCCGTGGAGGACGCAGCTCCACCACTGCCCCAACGCCATCTAGGTCCGCCCCTTCTCCTCTCCCCCCTCTTGGATTTCTTCTTTTCCTGCCTTGCACCTGTCCACTCAAGATCTAAACCAAACAAAAAAAAATTATCAATCTTGTTTTTGCTGCATATGCAATAATGGTTGAGGAGGACTCAGTTGTTCACTTCTATAACTGTGGCATAAATCGGTTTACTCTGCTTGAGGGCTGCCGTGGTTAGCTCGATTTGATAGGGTCCTTACTACATATGCTGCAGGGATTTAACTTGACTTGTTAATAATGAGTGTCAATCAATCAAACACAAGGAAACTATAAATGCTTACTATTTCGTATAGTGATCGTTGTGTTGTGTATAGGTAAAACTTGTGCTGTCCTTGTCTACTTCGGAGGCATCATCATGTGTTGTCAATTTAGTTTCTGCCATGGTTTTGGTTTGGTCCTGCTTATGCCAAATCGATCATTCATTGCTTCTGAACATTCTACCTTTAATCTTTGCTTCTGTAAAACCGGCCTTTCTTCTATTGAATGGAGTGTTTGCTTGCTGTGCGGGAAAAGTAGCTCATTCATCGCTGATTTGGCATGTGCAACCAAAGTGGACGGACCACATTTAGGTCCGGTCGCCGTGAGGATCCTCCGGCGGTGCTGGATGTGCCGTGGCGCGGTGGTGCCCCTGGGTGGCGCCTCCATGCTACGGTGCCCCTGGTTGGCGCCTTCGTGCCCGTGCTCTCACTGGTGCCGCCGTTGTGGTGCTCTCTGGCAAGCTCCGGCTTGTTGTGGTGGTGTTGGTTGTGATGTTGGTCACACCATAGTGATGGTGTGGCTGCATCCTACTTCGGCTACAACTCCTTTTGGTGAGCTTCTCCTTGCTCCCCTCCTGATCTCTCTAATGCATAGCTCTAGCTCTTGATCTTGTTGGATGTGAGGCTCTATTAGCTGTGGTTAGCTGCTGTAGATGAGCATCAACTTGTATTGGAGCTCTCTGTGATGGATTCTTGTTGTGTCAGGGTTTTGGTCAGTGACCATCTATGTGTATTTGTGAAGTATATATACTCCTGTACTGCTCTGTTCTGTTTAGTTGATCCTGGAGTTGTTACTTTGGTCAGTTACTTTACTCATGAGCGGATACTCACTTGTTCTTAGTTATTTTACTTCTAATACTGATATGAACAGATACCACTTGGTTTGGCTATTCCTATTTGTCTCTTTCTAATAGCCTATGAACAGATGCTATACTTGGTTTTGGCTGTTACTTTCCTAGTTTTCTACTGATAAGACAGATACTACATCTGATTTGGGCAGTGATGCTGGTCTGAGCCCCCCTCTCTTAGGCTTAATTTACATGTGACTATCCATGTGCTGTGATGAACTAGCCCTGGCACTTCCAGGCTGTCTGAGCACATAATCCCTCAAGTATACCTTGAGGTCTTCTGTAGTTCTCCTTAATAGTTATCTCTTCTAAGATTATCTTGATCTCAAGTACTGGCTCCTACAGCATTGCATTTCACCAAGTGAAATGCTACATTTCTACTCCTAACCCATTCTCTCTTTCTTAGTGTTTTTGTTATGCAGGTTGGAAGAAAAGAAGAAGATCCGGAGAAGATCTTAGTAATAAGATAGTTTTTTTAGGAAAATAGATATTTAGTTTTAGACCATTCCTTGTAATATTTGTTGGATATGTGTTGGATATATATGTGTTCATGACTATATATTGGTAACATGTGTTGGATATATATGTGTTCATGAGTATTGGTAATATGTGTTGGATATGCTATATTGGTCATATATATATCTGTGTTTGATTTTCTGTGAAAATGAATTGATATAAGAACAAACAGAATTAATGCCTATTTGGTCTCTTTGCCATCTGCCGGCAGATGGCAAAGAGCCTGCAGTCTTTGCCGGCAGATGTTCGTGCCAAAAGATATAAAATAGTAATGATAGTACCACATACTTGTGGCACTGCCATTTGAGTCATATTGGTATAGAACGCATGAAGAAGCTCCATGCAGATGGATCTTTGGACTCACTCGTTTTTGAAAAGATTGAGACATGCGAACCATGTCTATTGGTATATATGCATGAAGAAACTCCATGCAAATGGATCGTTTGGACTCATTTGATTTTGAATCACTTGAGACATGCAAATCATACCACATGGGCAAGATGACTGAAAGGCCTCGTTTTCAGTAAGATGGAACAAGAGAGCAACTTGTTGGAAGTAATACATTTGATGTGTGCAGTCCAATGAGTGCTGAGGCACGCAGTGGATATCGATATGTTCTTACTTCACAGATGATTTGAGTAGATGCTGAGAATATTTACTTGATGAAACACAAGTCTGAATTATTGAAAGGTTCAAGTAATTTCGGAGTGAAGTTGAAGATCGTCGTGACAAGAGGATAAAATGTCTATGATATGATCATAGAGATATCTGAGTTACGAGTTTGGCACACAATTAAGACATTGTGGAAAGTGTTTCACAATTAATACCGCCTGGAACACCACAGTGTGATGGTGTGTCCGAACATCATAACTGCACCCTATTGGATATGGTGCATACCATGATGTCTCTTATCGAATTACAACTATCATTTATGGGTTAGGCATTAGAGAGAACCGCATTCACTTTAAATAGGGCACCACGCAATTCCGTTGAGACGACACCGTATGAACTATGGTTTAGAGAAACCTAAGCTATCATTTCTTAAAAGTTTGGGGCTGCGACGCTTATGTGAAAAAGTTTCAGGCTGATAAGCTCGAACCCAAAGCGGATAAATGCATCTTCATAGAATACCCAAAAGCAGTTGGGTATACCTCCTATTTCAGATTTGGAAGCAAAAGTGATTGTTTCTAGAAACGGGTCCTTTCTCAAGGAAAAGTTTCTCTCGAAAAGAATTGAGTGGGAGGATGGTGGAGACTTGATAAGGTTATTGAACCGTCACTTCAACTAGTGTGTAGCAGGGCACAGGAAGTTGTTCCTGTGGCACCTACACCAATTGAAGTGGAAGCTTATGATAGTGATCATGAAACTTCGGATCAAGTCACTACCAAACCTCGTAGGTCGATAAGGATGCGTACTACTTCAGAGTGGTACGTAATCCTGTCTTGGAAGTCATGTTGCTAGACAACAATGAACCTACGAGCTATGGAGAAGCGATGGTGGGCCCATATTCCGACAAATGGTTAGAAGCCATGAAATCCGAGATAGGATCCATGTATCAGAACAAAGCATGGACTTTGGTGAACTTGCCCGATGATCGGCAAGCCATTGAGATAAATGGATCTTTAAGAAGAAGACGGACGTGGACGGTAATGTTACCGTCTATGAAGCTCGACTTGTGGCAAAGAGTATTTTCACAAGTTCAAGGAGTTGACTACGATGAGATTTTCTCATCCATAGCAATGCTTAAGTCCGTCGGAATCATGTTAGCATTAGCTGCATTTATGAAATCTGGCAGATGGATGTCAAAACCAGTTTCTTTACCAGTTTTCGTAAGGAAAGGTTGTATGTGATACAATCAGAAAGGTTTTGTCGATCCTAAGGATGCTAAAAGGTATGCTAGCTCCAGCGATCCTTCCATGGACTAGAGCAAGCATCTCGGAGTCAGAATATACGCTTTGATGGAGTGATCAAAGTTTTTGGGTTTATACAAAGTTTGTTAGAAACTTGTATTTACAATAAAGTGAGTGGGAGCGCTACAACATTTCTGATAAGTATATGTGAATGACATAGTGTTGATCCGAAATGATGTAAAATTTCTGGAAAGCATAAAGGGTTGTTTGAAAGGAGTTTTTCAAAGCAAGACCTGGATAAAGCTGCTTACATATTGGGCATCAAGATCTATAGAGATAGATCAAGACGCCTGATGATACTTTCAAAGAACGCACACCTTGACATGATTTTGAAAGAGTTCAAAATAGATCAGCAAAGAAGGAGTTCTTGGCTGTGTTACAAGGTGTGAGCATTGAGTAAGACTCAAGACCTGACCACAGCAGAAGAGAGAGAAAGGACGAAGGTCGTCCCCTATGCTTTAGACGTGGGCTCTACAGTATGCTATGCTGTGTACCGCACATGAAGTGTGCCTTGCCATGAGTTGGTCAAGGGGTACAATAGTGATCCAGCAATGGATCACATGACAGCGGTCGAACTTATCCTTAGTATCTAGTGGACTAAGGAATTTTCTCGATTATGGAGGTGAAAAGGAGTTCGTCGTAAAGGGTTACGTCGATGCGAACTTTGACACTAATCCGGATGACTCTGAGTAGTAAACCAGATTCGTATAGTAGAGCAGTTATTTGAAATGGCTCCAAGTAGCGCGTGGTAGCATCCACAAGATGACATAGATATTCGTAAAGAACACACGGATCTGAAAGGTTCAGACCCGTTGACTAATAACCTCTCTCACAAGCATAACATGATCAAACCAGAACTCATTGAGTGTTAATCACATAGTGATGTGAACTAGATTGTTGACTCTAGTAAACTCTTTGGATGTTGGTCACATGGTGATGTGACCTGTGAGTGTTAATCACATGGTGATGTGAACTAGATTATTGACTCTAGTGCAAGTGGGAGACTGTTGGAAATATGCCCTAGAGGCAATAATAAATTGGTTATTATTATATTTCCTTGTTCATAATAATCGTTTATTATCCATGCTAGAATTGTATTGATAGGAAACTCAGATACATGTGTGGATACATAGACAACACCATGTCCCTAGTAAGCCTCTAGTTGACTAGCTCGTTGATCAATAGATGGTTACGGTTTCCTGACCATGGACATTGGATGTCGTTGATAACGGGATCACATCATTAGGAGAATGATGTGATGGACAAGACCCAATCCTAAGCCTAGCATAAGATCATGTAGTTCGTTTGCTAAGAGCTTTTCTAATGTCAAGTATCATTTCCTTAGACCATGAGATTGTGCAACTCCCGGATACCGTAGGAATGCTTTGGGTGTACCAAACATCACAACGTAACTGGATGGCTATAAAGGTGCACTACAGGTATCTCCGAAAGTGTCTGTTGGGTTGGCACGAATCGAGACTGGGATTTGTCACTCCGTGTAAACAGAGAGGTATCTCTGGGCCCACTTGGTAGGACATCATCATAATGTGCACAATGTGACCATGGAGTTGATCACGGGATGTGTCGGAGTAAATGGCCACGGGTAGCCTCACCGACTGCCCCTGGCTCTTCCAAAAAATTATCAGGCCTTTGGGCCTTCAAGAATTTCAAGCATTGGGCCGCCTTCTCGGGCCGGCTACTTCTGAAGCCAACTCTCAGAAGGCGACCCAGCCTCAGCAACCTCCCCCCAAGATAACCACGGGATGGCCGACTCCCCAGAGTCGGCCATGAAGAACGCCGACTCCCCAGAGTCGGCCACGAGGGGCGCCGACTCCAAGAAGCCGGCCAAGACCGCACCTACCAAAACTACACCCACATAATGGTGACAAGACGGAGTGTGGCCACAGTGCGGCCCACTACCCCCGAAGCCCGAGGCAGGCATGGCCACAGGACGCCGCACGGGCCGGTCACCTCCCGTTCGGCTCGGCACTGTAGCCATGCTGGCCACAACGTCATCCACGACAAGCGCCAGTACGGCCCACAGGCGGCGGGCCCCTTTTGCCAGAGAGAGGCGCGAAGGCGGCCCGGCCTCCCCCAGTCGGCCAAGGGCGTAGCCGGCCCCCAGAAGCCGGCTACTCCCCTCCCTCGAAGCATGAGCCACATTAAGGAGACAAGACGAGGTAAGGCTACAGTGAGAGCCCTAGAGGCGGCACACTGTAGCCACGCTTACCTCGACCAAGCCCTCGTCATCAGAGGCGAGGCTACAGTAAGCAGTCGCCGACAAGACCCCTAGGCAGTGGGGCCGGCCTGTCGACCAAGAGGCCGGTAGCCGGCGGGACCCACCAGTCGGCGGGCCCTAGCGGCCGGCGGAGAAGCCGGCGAGCACAGACACTGATGACTGGGACCTGCGCCCAGCCGGATTACAATTGTACCCCCGGGGGGGTAGGCCTATATAAACCCCCCGGGGCACCCATGCAAAGGTTGGCATCTTAGAGCTGCACACACACCATAGAGAGAGGGAAGTGAAAGCTAGCCTTGCTCTTCTTCTCCCTTGAACCCAACAGCTCTAGGAGCATTTGTAGCGACTCTTTCTGATCTAGTGATCATGCGGAGACCCCGCAGAGCAGGACTAGGGGTGTTATCTCCACGGAGAGCCCCGAACCTGGGTAAGATTCCCCGGCGTGCATGTCTTCGCCTCATCCCGTTTCCAGGCACCGGCGACGTTTTACTGGCACCCACCATGATAAGCCACCCGTTGGCATATGTCGCACCTACCACCCGACATTTGGCGCCCACCGTGGGGCCAGGTGCACCGTCGTCCGGAGACCTGTTCTGGACGGGAACCCTCTTCCTCCCCCGCGAGCGCAGCCAGCCTGCTGCGCCCGATGGCGTTTGCCCCGACGCGCTGCAAGGCGTCGACGATGCCTGCGCGGCGAGCTGCCTCGCCGATCTGCTCGGCGAGGCTCGCATCTCCGACGAGCCTGCGTCTGACGCAGGCACGGACTACCCCGAGAGCCGCCTCGTCAGCCTCCTCGACCAACTTCACGTCTCCAGCGAGCCTGCTGCGGACTTGGAGTCGGTCGGTTCGACCGACCCGATGCTTGTCGATTCCGACACGGCATCGCTCGACGCCTACCCCTCCGATGTGGTGGTCTTCGACGACCCCCTTCCTCGAGCTGACAGCGGCAGCAACGCTGTCACCAAAGTGTTGGTCATCAGCCACGTCGCCAACTCGGGCGAAAACGCCCACGACGCCCTGCAAGCGGCGATGCACGACTTGTCCGTCCCCATCCCGGCCAACGCCGACGCCGAGACCCTGGAGGCACGCCGCCTCGCCCTCGTCGCGGAAGGCCAGAAGATAGCCTCCATGAGACGCCTCACCGAGGCCCACCAGCGCGAAGTGGACCGCGCCGCCTTCGGTACGCCGCCGCCTAGCGGCCCGAGCTGAGCCGGCTTCGTCCAGAAGCGCGGCGCGGCTATCGCCAGCATGCTGGGGGCAGATCGCCCCATCTACGCCACCCCGCTCGAGAATGTACGAGCCACCCAGGCGGCCGCTGAAGAGCTGAATGGGCTGGGAGCCGATGAGCTCCCCTACATGACAAGACGGATCCAGCAACTGATTGACGCGGCTGCGGAACGGCATGAAGCCGGCGTCCGCGCTGATAATCATCCCCCGCGCCGGGAGCACGCCGCGACGTCCCGCTCGCCGACTGCGAGCGGCACCCGCCAGAGGAAAGACAAGGAGTCGTCTGCTAGCCGCAGCCGGACTCGTATCACCATCGAGCGCGACGTGGAAGGCCGCCCTCGAGCGGTGGAGCGCCAAGGAAACCTGCCTCCTCCCACGCCTCGAAGAGAGAGACGTCTCACCCCGCTGCCCGTCACGCACCCAACTCTTGCTGACCGACTAGGCCGCCGAGAAGGAGTCGGCGAGAACGACGCCCGCCACCGGATCGACCGCCTTGCTCGATCCCTGGCGCTAGAAGAAGAAGACGATGTCGGCCTGCCATGCTTTGGCCCCCGCATCCGCGACGAGCCCTTCCCCAAAGGGTTCTCGCTCCCCAGAGACACGCCCAAGTACAACGGCTCTGTGAAGCCGGAAGATTGGCTCATCGACTACTCCACTGCTGTCAGCATAGCCAATGGCAATCGACGCGTGGCCGTGAAGTACGTCCCCCTCATGCTGCAAGGCACGGCGCGCACCTGGCTCAACAGCCTCATGCCCTACAGCATCAATAGCTGGCTGGACTTCACGGAAGTCTTCGTCCGCAACTTCACCAGCACGTACAAGCGGCCACCCAAGCCTCGCCAGCTCTCCCTGTGCGTCCAAGGGCCCAATGAGTCGACCCGCGACTACCTCACGCGGTGGGCCGAGCTCCGCAACTCCTGCGAGGGGGTGCACGAGGTTCAGGCCATCGAGTACTTCACCGCCGGGTGCCGAGAGGGCACCCTCCTCAAGCACCGACTCCTCTGCGACGAGCCGGCTACTCTCGACGAACTCCTGATCATCGCGGACAAGTACGCCACGGCCGACTCCTCGATGAAGACCGAGCTCCGAGTGGACGCCTCTGGGAAGGTGATCGTTCCGGCTCCCAAAACGCCGACTGGCGACTCCAATCGGCGCCCCTACCAGAACGATCACAAGCGCAAGGCCCCCATGCCGACTTCCACCAGTCGGCAGGTGGCCACAGTTGAAGATGAGCAGCCCGAAGAGCGGCCCGCTCCCAAGAAGAAGGGCGGCAGGCCGGCTTGGCAGCCGGCTTTCTCTTACGAGCAGACTCTCGACGCCCCCTGCAAGTTCCACAGCGGCGCGAAGCCGTCCAACCACACGACCCGAAAATGCCACTGGCTCGCACGCATCTCCAAGGGCGAAGGGTTGTTGCCGCCTCCGCCACCCGGCCCGCCGCCTCCAGCCCCCCAGCAGCAGGCGGCTCGGCCGGCAGTCGGAGCCATCCAAGACGAGTTCCCTAAAAAGCACGCCGCCTACGTCGTCTTCACCAGCCAAGCCGATGACAAGCGTAGTCGGCATCATCAGCATCAAGAGGTCAACGCAGTCGCCTTCAGCGCTCCCGAGTTCATGCACTGGTCAGAGAAGCCAATCAGCTGGAGCCAGGCCGACCACCCAGAGGTGATGCCATCCCCTGGCTCCTATGCACTGATCTTGGATGTTACCCTCGCGACGGAGAGGCGAGCTGCCCGATTCTCCCGCGTCCTGATAGATGGCGGAAGCAGTATCAATATACTGTACCGCGATACCATGGAGAAGCTGAACATCAAGGCGAAGCAGCTTATGCCAAGCCGAACCGTGTTCCATGGTATCGTCCCCGGCTTGTCTTGCTCCCCAATCGGCAAGATTAAAATGAATGTTCTCTTCGGAGACAAAGATCATTTTCACTGAGAAGCGATCTGGTTTGAAGTAGTGGATCTGGAGAGCCCCTACCATGCTTTGCTTGGCCGACCTGCTCTGGCCAAGTTCATGGTTGTGCCCCACTACGCCTACCTGAAGATGAAGATGCCGAGCTCGAAGGGGATCATCACGGTAGCCGGCGATTACAAGAAGTCCATCGAGTGTGCCATGGCCAGTAGCCGGCTGGCCGAGTCCCACGTAGTGGCAGAAGAGAAGAAGATGCTGGAGCGGGTTGTGGCCATGGCTGGCAAGCAGCTGGCCCTGTCCCCCAACCCCAAAGATTGTGATGCGCAGGGCTCCTTCCAGCCTGCCAAAGAGACGAAGAAGATACCTCTGGACCCGGAGAATCCGGAGAGGTTCGCTGTCATTGGGGCGAACTTGGACAGTAAATAGGAAGGCGAGCTCGTCGACTTCCTCCGTGAGAATCGAGACATTTTTGCATGGTCCCCAAAGGACATGCCGGGTGTCCCGAAGGATTTCGCCGAGCACAAATTACATGTCCGAGCCGACGCGAAGCCGGTCAAGCAACCCCTCCGCCGACTGTCAGAAGAGAAGCGAAGAATCGTAGGAGAAGAGATAGCCCGGCTCCTCGCCGCTGGCTTTATTATGGAAGTGTTTTTTCCAGAGTGGCCTGCCAACCCAGTTCTGGTATTGAAGAAGAACAACAAGTGGCGCATGTGTATAGACTACACCAGCCTCAACAAGGCCTGCCCCAAGGATCCGTTTGCTTTGCCACGGATTGACCAAGTGATAGACTCCACAGCCGGATGCGAGCTATTGAGTTTTTTGGATGCCTACTCAGGGTACCATCAGATCAAGTTGGACCCAGCAGACCGCCTGAAGACTGCCTTCATCACACCATTCGGAGCTTTCTGTTACCTGACTATGACATTCGGCTTGAGGAATGCCGGTGCCACTTTTCAGCGTTGCATGCAGAAATGCCTCCTCAAGCAACTCGGCAGAAATGCCCACGTCTATGTAGACGACATTGTGGTGAAGACAGAGAAGCGCGGCACCCTGCTGGAAGACCTCAAAGAAACATTCGCCAACTTGCGCCGATTCCAAATCAAGCTCAACCCCGAGAAGTGCGTGTTCGGAGTACCAGCCGGCCAGCTGCTAGGCTTCCTGGTCTGCGAACGCGGCATCGAGTGCAACCCTGTGAAGATCAAGGCCATCGAGAGGATGGAGATTCCCACCAAACTGCGATATGTGCAGAAGTTCACCGGGTGCTTGGCCTCCCCGAATCGCTTTATCAGCCGACTAGGAGTGAAGGCTCTCCCCCTGTACCGACTCATGAAGAAGTCCACTCACTTCGAGTGGAATGACCAAGCCGACCAAGCCTTCCATGAGTTGAAGAAAATGCTGACCACTCCGCCTGTCCTGGCAGCGCCGACTGAAAAGGAGCCCATGCTCCTCTACATCGCCGCGACTAGCCGAGTGGTCAGTACTGTTGTTGTGGTCCAGCGCCCGGAAGAAGGCCGAGCCCAGCTAGTCCAGAGGCCGGTGTACTATCTAAGCGAAGTGCTATCCAGCTCAAAACAGAACTACCCGCACTACCAGAAGATGTGCTATGGAGTGTACTTTGCCGCCAAGAAGCTGAAGCCCTACTTCCAAGAGCATCCCATCACGGTCGTGTGCACCACCCCGCTGGCCGAGATCATAGGCAGCCGGGATGCATCCGGCCGGGTGGCCAAGTGGGCCATTGCGTTGGCACCATACATGATCTTTTACCAACCCCGCACCGCCATCAAGTCCCAAGCATTGGCCGACTTCCTCGTCGACTGGGCCGAGACCCAGTACCTACCGCCGGCTCCCGACTCTACCCATTGGCGGATGCACTTTGACGGGTCCAAGATGCGCACCGGCTTGGGAGCCGGCATCGTCCTCACCTCTCCCAAAGGCGACAAGCTCAAGTACACGTTGCAGATCCACTTCGCCGCCTCCAACAACGTGGCCGAGTACGAGGCGCTCGTACATGGGCTCCGGCTAGCCAAAGAGCTCGGCATACGCCGGATCCTGTGTTACGGCGACTCAGACTTGGTGGTCCAGCAGTTGTCTGGCGACTGGGATGCCAAGGACGCGAACATGGCGAGCTATCGATTCCTCATCCAGCAGATCAGCGGGTACTTCGAAGGGTGCGAGTTCCTTCACGTGCCAAAGGCCGACAATGACCAAGCAGATGCCCTAGCACGGATCGGTTCCACCCGACAAGCCATACCGACTGGCATCTCCCTCCAGCGCCTCCTCAAGCCGTCCATCAAGCCGTCTCCAGAGTCAGACTCCATCTTCGTACCGCCTGTGCCAGATGCAGCCGGATCCGACTGGAGGAACCCCGCAGGCGGCACGGGGACTTCGACAACTGGCCCGGGGACTGCCGTAGTCGCACCCGGCCCGGGGACTTCAGAACCCGGCCCGGGGACTGCAACAGTCAGCACGGGGACTGCAGCAACGCAAGAAGCGGTGGCCGACTCGAACTCCACGCCACCCAACCCACCCACCTGAGTCATGGTGGCTACGCTAACAGAAGAAGAAGTCACTGCTCCATCATGGGCCCAGCCCATCCTCAAGTTCCTAGTCAGCAGAGAGCTGCCGACTGATGAAATCTCAGCAAGACTAGTGCAACGACGAGCCGGAGCATATGCAATAATCAACAAAGAGCTTGTTAAGCGCAGCGTTACTGGAGTCTTCCAGCGCTGTGTCGAGCCAGCAAAAGGAGTGGCAATCCTCAAGGATATCCACCAAGGCGAATGCGGCCACCACGCAGCCTCAAGATCACTTGTGGCCAAAGCTTTTCGCCATGGTTTCTTTTGGCCGACTGCTTTGGACGATGCCAAAGAGATAGTCAAGAGCTGCAGAGGATGCCAAGTTTTCAGTTCCAAGCAACACCTGCCGGCTTCTGCACTCAAGACCATTCCCCTCACCTGGCCCTTTGCCATCTGGGGACTGGACATGGTGGGCCCTTTCAAGACAGCCCGCGGCGGCTTGACACATCTGCTTCTCGCCGTGGACAAGTTCACCAAGTGGATCGAAGAGAAGCCAATCAAGAAGCTGAACGGGCCGACTGCCATAAGATTCATCACCGACATCACCACTCGGTACGGCGTGCCGCACAGCATCATCACCGACAACGGCACAAACTTTGCCAAAGGAGCACTGGCACGTTTCTACGCGACGCAGGGCATCCGACTGGACTTAGCGTCCGTTGCCCACCCGCAGTCAAACGGCCAGGTCGAGCGAGCAAATGGACTCATCCTCTCCGGCATCAAGCCCCGACTGGTTGTGCCACTGGAACGGTTGGCCGACTGTTGGCTTGATGAGCTGTCGGCTGTCCTCTGGAGTCTGCGCACTACACCCAACAAGTCAACCGGCTTCACTCCGTTCTTCCTTGTATATGGTGCCGAGGCTGTCATCCCAACCGACATCGAGTTCGACTCGCCCTGGATCACCATGTACACGGAGGCGGAGGCCAAGGAAGCAAGAGAAGACGGCGTCGACCTACTAGAAGAAGGCCGGCTGTTAGCACTCGGCCGGTCCGCCATCTACCAGCAAGGGTTGCGCCGCTACCACAACCGAAAGGTCAAGCCAAGATCCTTCCAAGAGGGCGACCTTGTGCTTCGGCTGATCCAGCGAACAGCCGGCCAGCACAAGCTCTCGGCCCCTTGGGAAGGCCCCTTCGTCGTCAGCAAGGCACTCGGCAACGACTCCTACTACTTGATCGATGCGCAAAAACCAAGAGCACGCAAGAGAGATGACTCCGGCAAGGAGTCGGAGCGACCATGGAACGCGAACCTCCTGAGAAGATTTTACAGTTAAAAGCAGTATGTATCATGCTACCCTTTTGTATTAAGTACAAACCAACAGGCCCCCCGAGCGGTACTCGGGGACTACCTTCATTTATCTATGAATGACGAGTGTCATGTCCATGAATGTACTATTGCATTTGATTTCTTGTTTGGCACCGGGTTCGACTAGTCGGCCCAGGGACTGGCCGCCTTGAGCTATATTAAAAGTTCTACCTGAAGTCAGACAAGTAGTGTGCCGGCTCCCGAGTCCTCTCTTGTTGAAAGTCGCAGCTCGAAGAACCGACTGTTCGACTAGCAAGAGCCAAGGCAGAAAGGATGCCCACACAAAAACGGCTAAGGACTAATGAACTTATATAGCGAAAAGACGGCCTCCAACCACGCCTGTCGGCTGTCAGTACAGCCGGCTGGACGGCTTCCTAAACACTTAGCTCTAATCCAACAAAGCTAGAGTACGTGCCCTCCCAACTGGCCAAGCACTTCTCCAGCCACAGATTGCAGAGCAACTGTCTGACTGGGGAGGCGGCAACCAAGGGAGGGCGGCAAAGGAAACAGCAGAAGGATGAAAAGCAAAGAACAAGGAAGATCCAAACACATGCATAGTCATATATACATATAAAGCCCTCAACAGGCTGGCAATCGACATAGTTCGAATACACCCCCAGTGGGTGGAATTGTGCAAACTTAACAGAATATTGTTCCAAAAGTGATAAGACAGGAAAACAAAAGACAGGAGACTAGACTAAGGCGCGGTGCGTGAGCCGGGTTGGTCGGTGGAGACAGCGTCGCCGGCTGAAGGAGTGGCCGGCTGGCGGGTCTCAGCCTGGCCACCACCGGTGGCAGGCGGCGCACCCGCGCGCGACGTGTTGCTGGAGGTGCGGTCAGGCTGAGGCGGGCCGGCTGCTCCACCATCCAACTCGGCGTCTTCACCCTCTTCCTCCTCCTCTTCGCCCTCGTCGCTAGAGTCGATCTCCTCCGCCGAGTCTTCGCCGTCTGCTAGGTTCAGCCCGAACCAGTCCTCCGGCTGGGCGACACCGTTGTCATCCACCTCAGGGACGAAGGCACTGGTGTCGGTGTAGTCGGCGATCGCCGAAGCCCGCCGGATGATAGCCGGCCGCGCCGGCTCCAGCTCCGTGTCGGCTTGCTGCCGCCAGGTAGCCAGCTGGTCCAGACTCAGGCCAGGATACCAGGCCTTGACGAACTCCAGCGCCCGCCTGGCGCCGGACCGAGCCGCCGAAGCCTTCCAGGCTTCAAAGCAGCCGACTGCCACCTCCAGCCAGTCGGCAGTCCGACTGGGGGTGCGGGGAACCACTTCGCCAGGCCAGAGGGCGGCCAACACTTGCGCTCCGACAAGCTGAAGCCGGCGGAGCAGCCGGTGAGCCGGCTGGAGGCGGGCCTGGATCGCTAAGAGCTGCTCCTCCAGCGAACGGCCAGCGTTTGGTGCAATCTTGGCGCCAGCCTGCCTTCGTGCGTCGCGGCGAGCCTCGATGATCTGGTTGGCGGCGGTAGAGTAGCCAGGGAAGTACTCTGTGCAAGAAAGAAAGAGAAAGAAGAGAAAACACCAAGTCAGAAAATGAGCCAAAAGCGGCAGACGGCAAGAAAGGATGAAGAAGTAGGCGGCTTACCGTCAACTAAATCTTCAATCTGGCCATAGCCATTGATCAGAGTCTGCCTTGCTTCGGCCCAGCCAGCCGCCTCTGTCTCGTACTCGTCCTGGAGGGCGGCTTCGCGGTCCTGCACCGCCTTCAGAGCCGCCTTGTGGCCCTCCTCCTGGTCGGCCAACCTCTTGGCCAGGCGGTCACGTTCCTGCACCAAGGCGGCAAACTCGGCCTGCTTGGCACCAAGGGCAGCCTGAGACTCTCCTAGCTGTGCTCTTAGTCTCGCATTGGACGCTGCAGAGACGGCAGAAAACAATAAGAGGAAGTCGTCAAGGAAGATCCGACCCGATTGCTCAGCAGTCGGCCCGGATCTCGGGGACTACACCTAGTGGGTGCGCTCACGCGCCCACACGTGAGATAAAGGACAAAGCACTTACCCCGGCTCTCAGTTAGGTCGGCGGTCTTCTGGGTCAGCTCCCGAGCCTGGGAGTTGAAGGCAGCCGCGCGAAGATTGTGGTAGTCCTGCAAGACAGGCAGAAGAGCGAAGTAAGAACAAGAACAGCAAAACTAGATCCACTAAGAAGTTCCAAGCCGCCTGCTCAGCAACCGACTCGGAACTCGGGGACTACACCCAGTGGGTGTGCTGACGCGCCCCCACGGAAGAAACCAAGATCAAAAAGAAGCAAGATAAGAAGACTAACCCGGATGGCCGCCCGCGTCGCAAGGAACTCATCGGTGTACCGCCTCAGCGCCGTAGCCTGGGCTTGGAGCCGGGTCCGGACGTCCTGCGCGGCCACGTTCATCACGGCCGTCCCTCCACCCGGCGTCCACCCCGAGGTGGCGCTGGCCGCCTCCACATCCTGGGCTGACGAGCTGGAACCCGCGGCCGGCTGCGGCTCCGACGCCGCCTTCTGTGGCTCTGACGCGGCCTTCCCCGCGCGCCGGCTTGGCGGCATCGGGACCGCCAGCTCCGTCCTCGTGGCCGGCTCGCCCCCCGCCGACTGCGCCGGCGGCAGATCAGGCCGGCCGTCTTGAGCCGTCCCAGTCGGCGGGGTCGGCGCCGGCGCCCTCTCCAGGATGACGACGTCGTCATCCCTCTCCAGCCCCGGCTGGTCACCGTCGGCTTCTCCTGGCGGGGGCTCCTGGGCCCCAGGCACCGCGACGCGCAGTGGGGTGACCAGCAAGGCCCCTTCCGCCACCGCCGCAGCCGCAGCCTCTGCTTGGGCCTTGGCCGCGGCGGCAGCGCGCGCCTTCGCCGCCTCCTCCTCCAGCGCCGCCTTGGCGGTGGCCGCCCTCAACGCCTCCGCCTCCTGCGCCTCCCGCTCCTCTCGCGCCTCCCGCGCGTTCCGCTCCGTTGCCGCCTGAAGTTCGGCGCGGGGGTCCACGCGACGAGTAGTGCTCCCGGATCCTGCCGGTGACCCAACGACGGAGGCGGCTGCAGCCCGCTCGAGCGACAAGGGAGCTCTGGTTGTTTGGAGAAAAAGACAAGGATTCAGGAGCAACCAGAGAAAAGAAAAAAGAATGCACTTAGGAGAGTGTACTTACGCCGACACCCTCTGCGGCTGCTTCACCGCCTTGCGGAAGCGGGCCGCCTTCGCGGCCGCTTCCTCCCGCCTAGTCGCCGCTGCCCCGCCTCGGGGCTTCTTCGGCCGACTGCCGAACAAGCCCACCGCGGCGCGACGCTTTTGCCCGCCGCCCCGAGTAGGTGGCGCGGTGGAGGAACCCGCGCCGTGGCTAGACGACGGCTAGCGGCGCGGGACGACTTCAGCCTCGTCATCGTCCGGCCAGTCGTCGAAGCTGACTCCAAACCTGGAGCCGCCTGCCTCGCCGCCGGCTTGGCCACCGCCCGCCTCGGTGTTGTCGTCCATGGCGGCCGCCCCCAAGTCGGGGTCCTCCAGGTCGTGCTCTGTCCGGTCGGGGATGAATCGGCGCTCCGCGTCTGACCCGCCTGCAGGCCGAAGAAGAGGGCTCTGTCGAGGCAAGCCGACTAGTCAGAGTCGGCCAAAAGGAACTCGGCAATAAAACTGAGAACAAAAAGAAGAGAAGAAGAGGACATACCGTGGGCGGCGGATGAGCTCGGCAATATGGCTCCTTGCCGAACTGCCACTCTGCGGAGAGTTTGCAGTTCGCAAGGTAGTTCACCATATGGGCCACCTCGTCGTGCGGCATGTCCTTGGTGCACATCCGGCTTGGATTGAGCTGGCCGCTCATCTGACAGATTAGATGAGGGCGGCTCTGGAGCGGGAGCACCCGGCGCGTGACGAAGGCGGCCAGCAGGTCGGGCCCCGACAAGCCCTCCAACTGGATCATCACCCGCAGTCGGGCGACGGCTGCGGCTCCAGCCGGCGTCAGCGTCACGGCCTGATAGGACCACTGGGGCCGCCTGCCCGCTGGTGGGCCGGCTACGTAAGCCGGCAGATTGACGTAGTCGCCCTGCGGGGCGACGTTCTTCATGTAGAAGTATGACTTTTGCCATAACTTCACCCACTGGATCAGCGTGATGACGGGGAAGGGGTTGTCGGCCGACACCCTCCGCATCGCGATGAAGGCGCCAGTCTGAGCCGGCACGCCCTGCATGCGCGTGCCCAGCTTGGACTAGAAGAACTCCCCCTAGAGCTCGAGGGTAGGGAGGACACCGAGGTAGCCTTCGCACAAGGTGCCGAAGGCAGACAGCAGCACCACCGCGTGCGGGGTGAGGTGGTGCGGCTTGAGCTGGTAGAACTCGAGCCAAGAGCGGAAGAAGGCGCTCACGGGCAGGCCGATGCCGCGCAAGAAATGCGAGCGGAAGACCACCCGCTCGCCCTCCCGCGGCTCCGGCGTAATCTCCTTCGCCGGAGCGAGACGGACCTCCACCTTGTCCGCGCCGGGCAGCCGCCGCGTCTTGCGGAGGAATTCAATGTGATCCTCGTGGACGTTGGAGCCGTCCCAATCCCCGCCGTACTGCTCCGTGGCGGGAGGCATGGCGAAAACGAGCGCGGCGGCGGAGGAACGAGTGGTGCAAGAGCGCGGCGGCGAGGCGCTGTTGTAAGAAACGGCAGGAGTAAGAAGACGGTGGAAGGAGGAGGAGCGTGCGAGAGCCTGCCGCTCTCCCTCTCCCCCTACTTATAGCTTCGCGAGGTGAAGCCGGGGAGGCCGGACGTGGGGTGAGACGTGGGATTAACTGCACCCACTCCCCCCACGCCTCGCGATTATTACGCCCTAAAGGCGTGCCGAAACCGCCGCAGGGAGACGTGCGGGCGGTTTCGGGCTACAGAGGATCCACGCCTGGGCCCGGGCGTGGGCGTGGCGGGCCCCCACCCTACGGCGACGTCCCGTCGCGCGCGTGGGCTGGCAGGCTTTTTAGCCAAGACAGGCCACGTGGTTCGCAGGCGGCAAGTGGCCGGCCCGCGGCCCGATACACGCGCTGGCGAGCTCCCGCCATCCGACTCCAAAAAATTTGGCCAAGACGGCGCGCTTAACCAAAGCCGGCTCCCAGCTGCCGGCTTGTCAAGATAGGAAACTGATCGAGCTTCTCAACTCCTACCCAACCTCGAAGCCCAATCAGCTTCGGGTACTACTGTCGGAGTAAATGGCCACGGGTAGCCTAATCGACTGCCCCTGGCTCTTCCAAAAAATTATCAGGCCTTTGGGCCTTCAAGAATTTCAAGCATTGGGCCGCCTTCTTGGGCCGGCTACTTCTGAAGCCAACTCTCAGAAGGCGACCCAGCCTCAGCAACCTCCCCCCAAGATAACCACGGGATGGCCGACTCCCCAGAGTCGGCCATGAAGAACGCCGACTCCCCAGAGTCGGCCACGAGGGGCGCCGACTCCAAGATGCCGGCCAAGACCGCACCTACCAAAACTACACCCACATAATGGTGACAAGACGGAGTGTGGCCACAGTGCAGCCCACTACCCCCGAAGCCCGAGGCAGGCATGGCCACAGGACGCCGTACGGGCCGGTCACCTCCCACTTGGCTCGGCACTGTAGCCATGCTGGCCACAACGTCATCCACGACAGGCGCCAGTACGGCCCACAGGCGGCGGGCCCCTTTTGCCAGAGAGAGGCGCGAAGGCGGCCCGGCCTGCCCCAGTCGGCCAAGGGCGTAGCCGGCCCCCAGAAGCCGGCTACTCCCCTCCCTCGAAGCATGAGCCACATTAAGGAGACAAGACGAGGTAAGGCTACAGTGAGAGCCCTAGAGGCGGCACACTGTAGCCACGCTTACCTCGACCAAGCCCTCGTCATCAGGGCAAGGCTACAGTAAGCAGCCGCCGACAAGACCCCTAGACAGTGGGGCCGGCCTGTCGACCAAGAGGCCGGCAGCCGGCGGGACCCACCAGTCGTCGGGCCCCAACGACCGGCGGAGAAGCCGGCGAGCACAGACACTAACGACTGGGACCTGCGCCCAGCCGGATTACAATTGTACCCCTGGGGGGTAGGCCTATATAAACCCCCTGGGGCACCCATGCAAAGGGTTGGCTTCTTAGAGCTGCACACACACCATACAGAGAGGGAAGTGAAAGCTAGCCTTGCTCTTCTTCTCCCTTGAACCCAACAGCACTAGGAGCATTTGTAGCGACTCTTTCTGATCTAGTGATCATGCGGAGACCCCGCAGAGCGGGACTAGGGGTGTTATCTCCACGGAGAGCCCCGAACCTGGGTAAGATTCACCGGCGTGCATGTCTTCGCCTCATCCCGTTTCCAGGCACCGGCGACGTTTTACTGGCACCCACCATGATAAGCCACCCGTTGGCATATGTCGCACCTACCACCCGACAGGATGATGTGTTACGGAACGAGTAAAGAGACTTGCCGGTAACGAGATTGAACAAGGTATCGGGATACCGACGATCGAATCTCGGGCAAGTAACATACCGATTGACAAAGGGAATTGTATACGGGATTGATTGAATCCCCGACATCGTGGTTCATCCGATAAGATCGTCGTGGAACATGTGGGAGCCACCATGGGTATCTAGATCCCGCTGTTGGTTATTGACCGGAGAACGTCTCGGTCATGTCTGCATGGTTCCCGAACCCATAGGGTCTACACACTTAAGGTTCGATGACGCTAGGGTTATAGGGAATAGATATACGTGGTTACCGAATGTTGTTCGGAGTCCCGGATGAGATCCTGGATGTCACGAGGAGTTCCGGAATGGTCCGGAGGTAAAGATTTATATATGGGAAGTCCTGTTTTGGTCACCGGAAAAGTTTCGGGTGCTATCGGTAACGTACCGGGACCACCGGGAGGGTCCCGGGGGTCCACCAGGTGGGGCCACCAGCTCCAGAGGCCTACATGGGCCAATAGTGGGAAGGGACCAGCCCCTAGGTGGGCTGGGGCGCCTCCCACCAAGGACCAAGGCGCCCTCAAGAGGAGAGGGGGCAAACCCTAGGAGCAGATGGGCCCTAAGGCCCACCCTAGGTGCGCCCCCCTCTCTCCCCTTGGCCGCCACCCAAATGGGATCTGGGGGCTGCCGCCACCCCTGGAGAGGGAACCCTAGGTGGGGGCGCAGCCCCTCCTCTTCCCCTATATATACTTGAGGTATGGGGCTGCCCAACACATGAGACTTCCTCTCTCTTGGCGCAGCCCTACCCCTCTCCCTCCTCCTCTCCTGCGGTGCTTGGCGAAGCCCTGCAGGATTGCCACGCTCCTCCATCACCACCACGCCGTCGTGCTGCTGCTGGACGGAGTCTTCCCCAACCTCTCCCTCTCTCCTTGCTGGATCAAGGTGTGGGAGACGTCACCGGGCTGCACGTGTGTTGAACGCGGAGGCACCGTTCTTTGGTGCTTAGATCAGAATCAACCGCGATCTGAATCGCTACGAGTACGACTCCTTCATCCGCGTTCTTGCAACGCTTCCGCATCGCGATCTACAAGGGTATGTAGATGCACTCCCCTTCCCCTCGTTGCTAGATTACTCCATAGATTGATCTTGGTGATGCGTAGAAAATTTTTGAATTTCTGCTACGTTCCCCAACATCATCATCGAACTGAGGTAGCAATTTCCGCTTCGGGTAACTTTTGGCTGGGCGTTTAAGGCCATATTCTTCGGCTGCCAGGACATTGGTCCATCTGTCATTGAGCAGGTCTTGATCAGCTTGAAGCTGTTGCTGCTTCTTTTTCAGGCTCCTCGCAGTGGCTATTAGCTGAAGCTTAAAGCACTCTTGCTCGAGAGGTTCCTCTGGCACGATGAAGTCTTCGTTGCCGAGGCTCACCTCCTCCTCGGAGAGCGGATGGTAACTACCGTCCTCCGAGTCTTCTTCCATGGCCTGTTCGTCAGGGCTGACTTGACCATCTTCCCGATTGTCTCGTTCGGCAGTTTGTTCATCGGGCTCCTTTGTGTCTTCGGCACCATCCGGAGTGTTGTCGTTTCCTGTGCCGGTGCTGCTGTCTCTACTGCGGCGCGATTTAGAGCGGCGCCGCTGACGCCGACGCTTTGGTTGTGTCTTAGGAGGGTCCTCCTTCACTGGGTTTTCCTTGTCATCGCCGCTATTATTTTTGGGCGTATCTACCATGTATACGTCATATGAGGAAGTGACCGTCCATCGTCCAGTAAATGGCGGATTTTGGTCCTGCTCCTTGTCAGCATCGTCGTCCATACCGTCGATGTCTTCGGAGCCGTAATCAAGCGTGTCGGTTAAATCCTCGACTGTGGCTATGAAGTGGGTGGCGGGTGGGAAGCAAGATTCTCCATCATCAGCCCCTAGTTCGAACCGAACATAGTTCGGCTGTGAGTCCCCCGCCAAGGACAGGTTCTTCAATGAGTTTAGCACATCGCCCAAAGGTGAGTGCTGAAAGATGTCTGTGGCGCTGAATTTGAAGATCAATAAACGATCAAGTTCGGCGTCCTCGGGCTCATATGGTTCAGAACTTATGACCGGAGACGAGTCCGAAGTTCCGGTAACACAGATGTCCCATGAGTTTAAGTCCGTGTGCGGCTCCAACGCTGCGGGATCCGTGGCCTCCATGGTGGGGTTGAGATTCCCATCCTTAGATGGCGCGGTCTGCTCCGGATCTAAGGCCAGAGCAGTTCCAGGGGCAATCTCCTGAGCGTGGTCCGATGATAGATTTAGGTCATGTGTATCGGAGTGACAGGGAGCGGCCGCCGCGGTCTCGAATCCGGCGAAGATCAAGTCTCCACGGATGTCCGTGATGTAGTTCAAGCTTCCGAATCTAACCTAGTGGCCAGGGGCGTAGCTACCGATCTGCTCCAGATGACCAAGCGAATTGGCTCGCAGGGCGAAGCCGCCGAATACGAAGCTCTGTCCGGGGAGGAAGGTTTCCCCTTGGACAGCGTCGCTGTGGACGATAGAAGGAGCCATCGAACCTTTTGAGGACGGCACAATGGAACTCTCAATGAAAGCACCAATGTCGATGTCAAAACCAGCGGATCTCGGGTAGGGGGTCCCGAACTGTGCGTCTAAGGTCGATGGTAGAGGAGACAGGGGACACAATGTTTACCCAGGTTCAGGCCCTCTCTATGGAGGTAATACCCTACTTCCTGCTTGATTGATCTTGATGAATATGAGTATTACAAGAGTTGATCTACCATGAGATCGTAATGGCTAAACCCTAGAAGTCTAGCATGTATGACTATGATAATGAATCTCCCTTCTCCGGACTAAGTCCTCCGGTTTATATAGACACCAGGAGGATCTAGGGTTACACAAGGTCGGTTACCAAGAAGGGAATACACATATTTGGTCACCAAGCTTGCCTTCCATGCCAAGGAGAGTCCTATCCGGACACGGGTGCAGTCTTCGGTCTTCGTATCTTCACAGCCCATCAGTCCGGCCCATGGCTAATAGGCCGGACGCCCGAGGACCCCTTAGTCCAGGACTCCCTCAGTACTACTTACTAGTACTAGTAGGAGTACTTTTTACCTTGGAGGACGCGTATAGCTAGCTAGGCCCTTGAAGACATGAACCCACTAGTTGCCACCATTTTTGTTTTTCCATGTCTTACTATCTCATCCATGTAGCCAAGAGTGGCTATATATAATAAGCCGGTTATTTTACTTCCTCTATACCGAAGCAGTACTATTTGCTGCATAGTATTACTGACCGCCATATTTGAGCACAATATTATTATGCATGGACCTTGACTGTGTACGTCACCATGTGTCCAGATCTGAGATGCCGCGTGTACCAGATGAACGGCGCCGAGTTCGACCCCCGTGATGCTACGTGGGTGCTGAGGAACACTCTTGGAGAGTACTCGCTTTTCATTGGGGGCAGCTACCCTGTTGTGAAGTGGATGCCACCTTCCGTGCACGACACCGAAGGCCTGCCATTCATGAAGCATGGTTGTGTCTTTAGTGCGCACAGCCGGATGAATGACATGCTGGGACACGCTATCCCTGATTTATGCCGCTTCAGCTTGGATGAGTCTCCATCGTGTGGAACCGGGCTAGAAAGTTGTGACAATGATTCCCGTTGCCCACCGCTATGGATCGTGCCATCCATGAAGAACACCTGGGACTGGAACCTGGAGGAGGACATGTAGCCCATCTATAACGTGTAAGTGGGGTATGGTAAATTGTGAACGGTAGCGCTGTGAATATATGTAGACTAGTCGTGCACAAATTTATCACATGAATTGGAGATGAACTTCTGTGGCATACTGGCATTTGTCCTTTAGAATTTATTACTAGTAAATGTGTTATGTGTACGTGCAACTTGTGTGGTTGTTGCACGGGATCCAACATGCTCATTGAGAAAAAAAGGTGGCACAGCTTTGGATATAGGTGACGTTATAGTTGAAATACTCCTACTAGGACGACAACTCCTATAAAACCTTGTGCTTGGCTCTTTGCCTCTTCGGGAGGTTCAACAGTTCATACTCGTGTGAACCTTGCACTTGGCTCTTCGCCTCTTCGGAAGGTCCAACAATGATGATACTACAGTACAATATGCTTCTGGCAATCTGACACCAATTGAACTGCTGCACGTCCACCGCGAGAGCGAGGGCGAGCGAGAGGGAGAGGGCGCTATAGTCAAAACTCTCTCCTCGTCCTGCGAGCCACCGCGCGCGTGGGCAAGGGAGAGGCGTAGTAAGCAAGCTTCTCCTCGTTCGGTGAGTTGATGGGACACATCAAAGCAGTACAAAGTACTAGTCCTTTCCTGTTAAATATGGCTTAATTTGAAACGAGAAAAATACACTGGCGGTCAATGTATGTAACAATACGCTCTTTACGGTCACTATATATAGTTTTGCGGTGATTATACGATCACTAGCTCATCGTAGAGCACAGTATTGCACCCTACTGACCGGCCACATAGCCGACGTGGCACTTTGTTGACTGGTTAAATTTTCACCTGGTTTCTGGGTCCCACCTGTCAGTTGGGAGAGAAAAGAAATCAGTTGAACAAAACTTTACGCAGGCGCGACAGGAGTCCAACCCTTGCACGTGAACCATCCTGGCTGTGTATGTGAGTGCATGCATGTGTACTCCCTCGGTCTTCCAACAAGGAGTGTACATCGGCTAAAAAATAAAGAGTGTACATCTACACTTCCAATGAATTTATCCTTTAATCTAAAATCGATATTGATTGACTAATGCACCAACTTGTGCTCTAGCTATAGGCTACATGTCTATCCTTAATTATAGCATGCAACAACCTTCATTTAATCTTCTTCCCTCAATGGTCGCATGCACACATAAATCTGCTACTTTTGGGCATTAATTATGCCCTGGTCAATGTGTAAATCTCTAAATGTACAGTTTTTCACGGACGTAGGGAGTAGGTTGAGCACTTGAGAGTGAGCGTGTGTGTTGCATCGTGTGCTGTGTGCAGCATGGGTGCGTGAGTGTTGCGTGCGTCCACGTGTACGTGTGAGTGTTGCATGTTGCATGCATGCATGCATGCATGCATGAGGCTTTTACTCCCTCCCATTGACATGTTCATATTTCAAGCTTCCTCGGTTCCCTCCATATTGTGATACTCCCTCTGTTCCCAAATACAGAGTAAAAGCCTCCCTCTGTCCCACGGAGTATTTATCTCTCTAGAGATTTCAACAAGTGACTACGTTCGGAGCAAAATGAGTGAATCTACACTCTAAAATATGTCTACATACATCTGCATGTTGTATTCCATTTGAATGCCTAAAAAGACAATATTTAGGAACGGAGGGAGTAGCAAATAAACATTAAGTTCTCTTGTTTTTCCCTCCTTGGTCACGGTGCACAACCAAAGATGACTCACCTGGATGGAGGGAGTAGATGGTCAAAGTTTGACACAAAATTAATGCATTGGTAAACATAATTTTTTGAGGAAAACGAGTGCATTAATTGAGTGTTTTTGCAAACTACAAAAATTATTCCACCACTCAGCATCTAACTTGGTTGATGAGATTTTTGAATTGAGCCCTATAAACCGGAAAGGAGGTAGTACTAGTACTCCTACATTATTGGTGCCGGGTGCCTTGGCCAATGTTTCATCTTGTTGGACAGGATGCATCGATGCTTACATGGGGTGCTAAGCACATTAAAAACTCTAGCAACTAAAGCTCCCAATGCTTACATGTACAGGTGCTTAACTTGTTGGTGCTAAGCATCCTTTATTTAATGATTTTGTAACTAAAGTTCTTCATGCATTGGTGGGATTATTCCATTTAAGTCTTTTGTCTAGGTTCTCGCGCTTAGTACTGGGGTCACCACACTTATCTCTCCTCTTAATTACCTTGCCACATCAGACTTTTTGCCTACATGGCAGCCTTAGCACCTGTACAAGGTGGAGCATTGGGAGGGGCCGGAGCGTACAGGCATAGGGATACTGTAGATAGGAAGTCTTCGCGATCCATTATTCCCCATCTCGGTCAGAGAGAACTATTCAACTAGTCTTCACAGTGAAGTGACAATACACGCTGCAGCAGATGGGACACTTGATTAATAAGCTGAACCAGCGTGTTGGTGTTACTAAATCAGCCTTACCCAGTACTGCCACCATGTTTGCCAGTGGAGCACGCTTCCGCAAATACGACTACGCACCTCTCTCTCCTCCATTAACTGACATATGGGACCTCTTGAGGCAGACCCACATGTCATTTGCGTAACTATTTACACTCCGAAGGACGGTATATCCTAGTAGTAGTACTAGTAGAATTGAGATTTAATGCACTTTCTTCCCCGTCTTTCACTCTTCTTCCTCCTCTCTTCTTCCTCCTCTCTTCCCCATCGTCGGCCGCACACCATTTCCCCCCACTCACTGCTCGCCCGCCCGCACCATCTTCCTTGGTAGCTCGCGCGTACCATATCCCCCCGCTCACTACTCGGCCACACACGCCATCTTCTTCACTCGCCCGCCTGAATCCACTTCCCCGCTGGCTCGCAGGCACCGAAAACCCTAGTCACTCAGCGCCCTAAAAAACCCTATGGCAGAACCGACTGACACGCACAGCCGCTATTGGAATTCCCTCCCCGATGTTCTCTTAGAGCAGATCTGTAATCGTATGGACCTGCTCAGCACCGTCCGTCTGGCCGCATGCTCGGTGTCTTTGTAACTCTACTCGTCTGCAACCTGCCGGCTCTTTTCAAGACACCCTGCTTGCTGATGCCCGATCCTCGGAGGTGGCCCAGACACCGACTGAAGATCCTACAGAGCTTGCTGTGGTGCCCCTCGACATGCTACCACAACCCGTCCACACCTGTCCTTCATGCGCGGCCACTACTGGGCGGGCATGAAGGCCAACTGGATCGTCCTCATCCACCAATCCGGTAGTCCGTGGCGTCTCGTGGATATCTACACCCAGCGAGAGATCACCCTTCCATCATTGGATACCGCCGCCATCGAGCCTCGCGGCCCGCCGGAAACTCCTGCCTACTACGCACGAGATGCGTCAAGCTTTTGGCTCGACCTCTATTTGCTGAAGGTTGTAATCTGCGAAGTACCCACACCATCACAAGACTACATGGATTACAAGCTCATTGCCGTGTTCAACATGGGATTAGTCTATCTGGAATTCGGTCGCCATACATGGTTATGGCTCATCGTCGATCCTCTTCACCCAACATTTCTGTCTGATGCTATAGTGCATGATGGCATCGTTTATGCGGTCGACACATAGATTGGCTGCCTATACTGGTGGAATCTATCGTCGTGTAATTGTTCTATCTCATCTCATCTTTACCTTAAGATTACAATTGCCTGTTCATTGTTACAAATTTAGAATATATAGTATGTCTATAACCACATCATTGCTATATGTTCCTCTCCTTTCCTAGATTTTTATGACCACACATGTTATTGTTAGAGTTGATATGAGAACAATTGGCATCTAATTATTGTTAGAATAGATATTATGAGTATAACCTCATGACTGCTATATGTTACTATCATTTCCAGGATTTTTATAACAACGCATGTTATTGCTTAGAGTTGATATGATAACTTTAGTAAGTGCTATGGTAGAATATGAGTAGGCCCTGTCATATTTGTTTTCCTCTCATTGTTACATGATGTTTGAACCATGATATATTGCTAGAATATGAAAGCCATTGGCTTATTTTTTTAACTTGGGGTATGATTATGACCACGGTATTGCAATTCTCTGTCTATGATATGTGTCACTGTTATAATAATCTTAATTCCACACATACTCTGACATGATTGTTCATTTTTGTCCTTTTGGTCTCCAATTTGAATTGTTGCAGCAGACGCAAATGCATTGGCCTTCATGATTCCAGGACCTGGAATCATACCAGCCGATGGGTGGTGGTTTATCGCTCGTTCAGCTGATGGCGGTCATTTGATGCTCATTTGCACATACCAAATTGACCAAACCATTTCATCAAACCACATGCAGTACAATGCCTAGGGCGTTTGCGACATTGATGACTATGGCCGCTTCGTGTTCGAGAAAGATCCCAGCTCTGTTGGGCCAGGCGTATTCAACTGGAGGCGGGTTTACAACCTCGGCAACCACTCCATTCAACTAGTTGGCTACATGAGTAATATATTTTGTATTACTCATGTGGCCTACAAAGTCATCAATGTCACAATGGGAATTATATTTTGTATTACTCATGTAGCCTACAAAGTCTGTCGCACAGCCTTGTAACTTCTTACCCCATTTCTAAATGTGTACTAGTCCTCTATACCGTATATTGCGCTACTCGTACTACTACCTCCCTCCTGGTTTACTGGTCCCCTTCGTAATTTGTGTCAAATTTTGACCATAAATTTCACTAACTAAATGTTAATGCATGTCACAAAAAATTATATCATTTTATTCGTATTTGAACATAGTTTCCAATGGAATAACTTTGGGTGACATGCATTGACATTTTGTTAGTTAAACCTATGGTTAAAATGTGACACTAAATACGACTAGTAAGTAGTACAGTAGCAGTACTAGTATACGTCGGTCAAATTATTCATCATGTCCAAACATTGAATTGACGTGACAACACGCTGCGCGTGAGGTGACACAAGAATCCCGGCGGCATCTTCGGGTATTGTGGTTCAGATTTGGAGAACCACTTATCTGTCGAAACTTTCATCATTCACTTAAAACATTCGATTGGTCATACATTGAGTACCATATAACTGGAATTAACCGATGCAAGTCCAAGAAGGATTGGTCGGTGCTGCCGGCTGGCGTCAAGTTCGATCCCATGGATCAGGAGCTGATCGAGCACCTTGCGGCCAAAGTGACTGATGACAGCGCGAGATCTCACCCTCTCATCGGTTTGTTCATACCAACCATCGACAACGAGCACGGCATATGCTACACCCATCCTGAGAAACTTCCAGGTAAGACACCGATCGGCCGTCTACTTGCACAAACATATTCCTTTGTTTATAGCTCTATTTTTCTTTTTAGCCGCAGACCTAGAAGCAATTACAATTTGACAGTTAATAAAAGGTGAAACAAGTGACTGCAACATGCCAAAGATGTTATGAAAATGCCAACCACGTACACTAAAACCTGTATTCGACAATACTGCAGGTATCACACTTAGTGGCCTAAGCAAGCATTTCTTCCAGCGCCATTCCAGGGCGTTCAAAAGGGGCACGTGGACGCGTCGCAAGATATAGTCGGAGTGCGGCATGCACGCGATGTGGCACAAGACCGGCAATACCTTGCCGGTGGTGGTCAACGGCCGGCAGACGGGTAGCAAAAAGGTTCTGGTGCTGCACACCAACAAGAACTTCGACCAGCAGAGGACCAACTGGGTGATGCACCAGTACCACCTTGGGGACCTGGAGCAAGAGAAGGAGATGGAGCTAGTCCTCTGCAAGATTTTCTACCAGACGAACTCTAGGGCCAGGAGTAAAAAGATTATAAGTTAGTTTGGTATTGGTACTTGTACTACCTTGTCGTCCGCAAGTTGGTATTGTTGTTAACGATCTTTCTGTATGAACTTGGCATTTGCTTCCAACCATCATGCTGAGGGTCGACATGGGTATAAAGCTGAATCATTTGTTTCGAAACGAATTTTCAGGCACCTGATTTTTATTTGATGGGTAGCATAAGCACCTGCCGGTCGAATTCCCAGTTCTCCAAATTTTTCGAAACAAGTGCATGCACTTATTATCACGATGAAAAAACAATATACCTGCTGCATCCCAGTTATCAGTCTGTACTTGCAGAATTCTCTCGTTTGTTGAGCAGGTATATTGTTTTTTCAGGTCGAGCAAGTTTCAACTGGGCTGTAGACTGCCCAGGCTTGGTTTTGTTTTAACAGGCCCAGCCCATAATGACAACGGGGCACAAAGATCCAGCAGATATCTACAGGCCTCTGGCCCGCCAGCGTTAGTTATATTTTGTCTTACAACATCCGCAGGCAGTTTTTTTACTGAATCAAACACACAGCCCAGTTCTATTTTCCTCTTGAAACGCCATGTCCAACATCCGTTTTCTAATCTCTACTATAGTTTTACTAGTTCATATACACGTATCATTATATTGAAAATACATAAAGTTCCCTTTTCATATTTACATCCTTATTTTTGTTGTTGTTTTCCCTCCCAGCGCTGATTTTTTTACCACTGGTTTTCCCTTAAACCAACTCAATTGTCCCACGTCTTATTTGCTTACGAAAACAAAATGATTTTTTTGGAAAATCAATAAGTTCTTAAAAAATGTTTATCATTTCGGGATTACAACAGTTCAGACTCCACCGAAATATGCAAAATAAGGTTGAACTTTTTGACCGTGGTCCTGGGCAGAAAATGAGCTGTAATAAATTACTTAAGAATTAGCAAATGGGCTGCAAATTATAATTTTTTTAGCAAATGGGCTCTATGTTGTCTGCCACAGATTTGCAGGCTGACTTGTGGGCCTACTAAGTTCATGCGTACACAAGGTTTCTCAAAAAAAGAAACTTAGTTAACAATTGACTCTACCAGCGTCAGACCGTTAGATGTCAATCTAACGGCAATCGTGCTTCTTCAGTCTCTAATCTTCCTGCTCCAGCCGCCCAAACCAGCGCCGGTGGAACTGTCTGCTCCCGCCTCCCGTGGCCGGCTGTCCTGCCGGGCAGGCCTCACGGCCCCACCATACTCGCATCCCTGGCCTGTCTATCCCTCTACTCACCCACACCTCCTGTTATTTTCCGGCGATGGCAGCCGAACCAGTCAACCCTCGTACTCCCCACTGCGTGGGCAGCCACTACCGTGTCTTCCCCGGCTCCGTGTCATTTCCTTCGTAGGCCTCGCCGTCGTCCACCGCCCTGGTGCTCTCGGCACGGCGTGGTCAACGAACGACATCCATCGGAAGTGGACTGTACATGGAGAGGCTGACAGCTGGGTCCACAGCCGCACACAAGGAAATGCCCCCTTATTATGTCCAAAATAACGATTCCTCCACCTGACATCTGGGACCCACCGAAAGGGCCTTTGTATTTCGCGAAAAAAATGTTCCCCCCGCTGACAGCTCGGACCCACCAGCTATATCTTCGCACGCAAGGAAGTGCCTCCTTATTACGCACAAAAAAATGAATACCCCCTGCGTGGGAGGCTGACCTATGGGCCTACTAAGTTGACGGGGACGGAGGGCTTTGTCAACTTAGTCAATATGAACGATTCTAGCTCCAGTGACCGTACGATGTCCATCCAACGGCCGTAGTGCTTCTTGAACCTCTGGTCTTCTTGCTCTAGCCGCCCAAACCAGCGCCGGTCGTACCGCGTGCTCCTGCCTCCCATGGCCGGCTGTGATGCCGTGGAGGCCTCACCGCCCCCTACTACTCCCACCGCTGGCCAGGCCATCCGCCTCTACTCACCCACACCCCCTGTTATTCTGCGGCGACGACAGCCTGACACCGCAGCCGAACCAGTGAACCCTCATACTCCTCTTCGCGTGGGCTTCCACTGCCGCGTCGTCCCCTTCCTAGGCCTCGCCGTCGTCCACCGCTGTGGTGCTCTCGGCGCGGCGTGGTCAACGTGGTCAAGGAACGACTTCCATCGGAAGAGTACTGTACGTGGAGAGGCTGACAGCTGGGTCCATGGCCACAGCAAGGAAGTGCCTCCTTATTACGCGCAAAATATTTATTCCTCCACCTGACAGCAGGGACCCACCAGACGGGCCACCGTATTTCGCAAAAAAAATGTTTCCCCCCTGAATGCTGGGACCCACCAGCTACATCTTCGCACGCAAGGAAGTGCCTGACAGTTGGGACCCACCTGGTCGAAGCGTACGTAGCGTTGTCATTCTGGTTGTGAACATGTACGTACATACTGGTCGATGTAGAGGCGCGCACGTGTCGTAGTAGAGGCGCGCACGTAGCATGTACACATACGTACAGCGGCCAGGGTGGAAGAAAGTAAATAAGGCCACGTACGTGTACATACCAGCGGGGTCTCGAATGCTTACTCGCGCATACGTACGGCTAGGGCTCGTGTACATGGTTGGGTCGGAACGGAGAAACTGCGTCCTCATCGTGTTCATGGGGAGCCAACTGGCTAGGTCGGAATGGAATGCGTCGTCGTGTTCATCGGAAGCCAACCGTCTTGGACGGAGCAGACGATGGAAACGAGGCCTGGCCTACCGCAGAACGGAGGAAACGGCCTTGTGCTCGACCGGCCACGGTCGAAACTGGATCATGTTCATCGGGAGGGGTCTGGCGTACCGCAAAACGGAGGAAACGGACCTCCTACAGTGGAAACGGGGTCCTGTTGATCGGGAGGGGTGTGGCGTACTGCAGAACAGAGGAAACAGACTTGTGTTGGAGCGCTACGGTCGAAACGGGTGTCCTGTTCATCGGGAGGTGTTGGGGATATTACCACTGGGCGTAAACCGGCCAGGAGAGGCCGGGTTAACTTCATAAGTAGTTCATCTGTATCTGAAGCCCATGAAGACAGACGGTGACGCTCCATGAAGGCCCAGGGCCCAAAGCCGGTTTAAGGCGTGTAGACACAAACCGGCATTGAGATGTAAACTTGTGTTGTAAGATATACGTAGCAGAGACCGAGCCGGACACGATTATGAGCCGGCCTCGGAGTCTGTAAACCGACGGGCGTCAACCCATGTATATAAGGGGACGACCTGGCGGCGGTTCAGGGAGAACAGACAACAACTCGAGACTCAGGCAAAGCGTATTCGCTCCCTGGTCATCGAAACCCCATCAATTCCATCACAACTAGACGTAGGCTTTTACCTTCATCGAAGGGGGCGAACTAGTATAAACTCTCTTGCGTCCCTTGTCCGCTTTAACCCCTTCGAGCTAACCCGTAGCGATGGCTCCACGACTAAGTCCTTTCCCTAGGACATCTGCCGTGACAAAACCACAACAGTTGGCGCCCACCGTGGGGCTATCGCACGATGGTTTCAAGTTCTTGGAGGGCAGCTTCGAAGGACTCAAGGGTTATGCTGTGGGCCGGATGACCAAGAGTCGTCGCGGCAAGCTCTACATCGACGATGCAGGCTGGGACCCCGAGGCCGGCTCAATCGAGTACGGGTACCGGGTCCCCTTTGGTGGCATACACGTTTTCATTGGCAAGATCGGTGAACCGGGCCCTGAGCCGGACATCCGCACCGACCTCGTCGAAATGGCTCAGCATGCGAGATCTGCCCGGGTCAAGCCTGTCATGAAGCGTGCCTTCGTGGGAGTTATCCATGGAGGTGAATCTGAGGATAGATCGGAATCTGGTGGTGAGACCGTCGTTTATTCTGGCGACGAGTCATCGACTGGAGAGACCGAGTCCTTATATCAGTTACAAGATGGCCGGATTGGGGGCTATTCCGATGGCGACAGTATTCCGGACCCCTTTGATCTGCCAAACTGGGTGGCGATTTTCATGGCCGGCACGCAACCGGCGCTCTACTCTTCGACCGCAGTGGCGATGATTTCCGGATCAGCGGCGGCGGCGGCTGGGGCAGGAGGCCCTGTGCGACCGCCAGCTCAGGTTCTATCTGATTTGTTTGATGTGTTGGCAACGCTGATGGCAGAGGTTAACCCGGCGGACCAGGATGCACACAATGCGGAAGTCGCGAAAGTGAAAGATCAGATCACCCAGGCAAAAGCCGACTTAGTAGCTGAGGATACCAGGATTGCCGCGGAGCGGGCCGCTTTGGATGCACAAGCTTACCGGATTATGCTGGATCAGAGTGCGTCGAACGAAGTCCTGAAAAGGAGGCACCGATCTCGCCTGCCGCCGGTTTATGAAGCTAGAAATCTCGTTAACACCCCAGGAGCAGGAACCAGCAATCCGCCGGTGGTAAACCGGGCGGAGGCACCCGGAGCAGGGGCGCCGGTTCAGCCATGTTTGGTGGATCCGCCTCGTCAGAACAACGTTGTGGTACCTCATGTCCCCACACCACCGGGTCATTATTCTAACCCAATGGACAACATTGTCGCTGCCGCTTCACGGCTGGCGGCCATCCCAATCGAAGGCGATTCTCCAGCAGCGGTCGAGACGCGTCGGGTTAAGGAGCTTCTTCAGACAGCATTGATTCAACAGGAGGCTTATTCATATAGTCACGATCCGATTCATTCCACTCCCCGTCCAAGCCGCAGCTACAGCAGGCATATGGATGAACCGGCAGTATCAAGCAATGCGCGAAACCGTGATCCGCCCCGTGGCCATAACCCGGCGGGTGGTGCCGGTGAGGCTCGGGATGTGGTGGACCAGGCTCGGGCACGCAGAGAGGCCGAGTTAGCGGCGCAGCATGAGGCCCGACAGCTTACTCCGGTTCGTCCAACAACATCAGTGGAACCAGGAGTTACCTCTAGTTCCTTGGGAGTGCCATGTCTTGTCCCAGCGTTGCGCAATGTGCGCCTGCCCAAGGATTTCAAGGGCCCGCGCATGGTGCCGAATTACACCGCCGATTTGTCCCCTGAAACTTGGGTTGAAAGCTACAAGATGGCCATGGAGATGCTGGACATGGATGATGCGGCATGTGCGAAGTACTTCACCATGATGCGAGGAGGAATGGCCCGCACTTGGCTAAAGAGTTTACCGGCTAATTCTATCAGGTCATGGGCGGAGTTGAGAGCCCGGTTTGTTCAGAATTTCAAGGATACATGCAAGCAGCCCATGTCAATTGTGGACTTAGCTGCATGTGTCCAGGAGGAAGGAGAGTCAACAACCCATTGGGTGCGCCGGGTTTCGGAGATTTTGCATTCATCAGACCGCATCAACGCTGACCTCGCAGTTATAACATTGGAAGGCAATTGCCGGTTTCAGCCCTTGAAGTTGAAGTTGGGACGGCTCAAACGTCATTGTAATGACATGGGAACCCTCATGGCTGCACTGGTGAAGTATGCCGACTCTGATAGTAGCAAGGATCCCGAGTCTGACGATGACAAGACAGGGAAGGGAAAGAAGAGCGGCAACGCCAAGGGGCAGCACCACAACCCGGCGGGTCATGGAAACGGCGGCAAGTGTAAAGCGGAGCACGGTTTAGACTTTGTGGCTAACACTAATACGCACGACAAGGGCCAGCGGCGTAAGGGTAAACCGCCCCGGCGGAATGGAATGCCGAATCCTAATCCGGACCGTTTGTCATATCTGTTGAACCAGCCCTGTCCAAAGCATGGGACGAAGGAGGAACCATCTACACACCTCTGGAAAGATTGTTATATCATGCAAGAGTTCAAAAATTCTGACTCTTTCCGGTATGATCAGGGATCAGGAGGCGGTTCGGGCTCTGGCTCTCATAGGCCAGGGTATGGCGGAGGAAATTCCGGTTCAGGATTCCATGGCAATCAGGGTGGACACAACAATCAAAGTAATCAAGGTAACCAAGGTGGCTATAATCATCAGGGCAATCAGCAGCAGCAGCAGTCGGGTTACCAAAGCAACCCGAAGCAGTTGAATAGCGGACAGTATCATGTCTTCACCACTAGCTTGGACAAGCGCGATCAGAAGCTTCATAAAAGGATGGTGAATGACGTTGAACCGGCGGTGCCCCGTTATTTACGCTGGTCCGAACGGCCCATTGTATGGAGTAGAGACGATCATCCACCCCGGGTTGATAATCCGGGTCATCTGGCTCTGGTGGTGGCACCTCAGGTGGGAGGTTATAAGTTCACTAAGGTACTCATGGATGGAGGGAGTAGTATCAATATCCTTTATTATGAAACTTTCCATCGCATGGGGCTAATAGATAAAAATCTCAAACCGTCCAATACGGTGTTCCATGGTGTGGTGCCTGGTAAGTCGGCATATCCTGTTGGTAAGATAGCCCTGGAGGTGGCTTTTCGAGATGAGCATGACTCGAGATCAGAAACCTTGACCTTTGAAGTGGTGAAAATCAGAAGCCCGTATCATGCCCTATTTGGACGGCCAGCTTATGACAAGTTTATGGCACGACCTTGTTATGTCTATCTACAGCTCAAGATGCCGGGTCACAAGGGAACTATAATCGTGCATGGAAGCTGCAAGATTGCTCTGGAGTGTGAGGAAGGTGATGCGGCTTATGCTGAGTCGGTTTGTGCAACAGAGGAGTTGAAGTTTTACAAAGACAAGGTTGATCCGGCAGATATGACTTTGTTGAAGAAACCAACTACGGAGCATGATCCAGCCCTGAAGTTTAAATCGGCCGATGAGACTAAACTTGTTGACTTCGTGCCTGGCGATTCGTCCAAGCAGTTTAGCATCAGCGCTAACTTGGATCCAAAATAGGAAAGCGCGCTCATCGAGTTCATTCGTGAGAATCGGGACATCTTTGCATGGAAGCCTTCTGACATGCCTGGTGTACCGAGAGAACTCGCTGAGCACACTCTCAATGTTGATCCTAAGTATAAACCGGTCAAACAGTTTCTCCGCCGGTTCAACGAAGAAAGACGCCAAGCTATTGGAGAAGAAGTAGCCAGGCTCTTGGCGGCTGGATTTATCGTTCAAGTATTCCATCCAGAGTGGTTGGCTAATCCGGTGCTGGTCCTCAAGAAAAATGGCACTTGGCGTATGTGTGTGGACTACACAGATCTCAACAAAGCTTGTCCAGCTGATCCTTTTTCCCTCCCCCGTATTGATCAAATTATTGATGCTATGGCGGGTTGTGAGCGTTTAAGTTTTTTGGATGCATATTCTGGTTATCATCAGATCAAAATGGCAGTTAAGGACCAGGAGAAGACAGCCTTCATAACTCCCTTTGGAGCCTTCTGCTATGTGTCCATGCCCTTTGGGCTTAAGAGTGCACAGGCAACTTATCAGCGGTGTGTACAGAATTGTCTTCATAAACAGATCGGCCGCAATGTTCATGCCTATGTGGATGATATTGTGGTAAAATCAAGGAAGAAGGAGACATTGATTGATGACTTGAAGGAAACCTATGATAACCTGCGGGTTTATAAAATGATGCTTAATCCGGCCAAGTGCGTTTTTGGTGTACCTGCAGGCAAGCTCTTGGGTTTTTTGGTGTCTAACAGGGGCATTGAAGCTAATCCGGAAAAGATCAAGGCCATCACCTCCTTGGCTAAACCAAAGTGTATCAATGATGTTCAACGCCTGGCAGGCCGGATTGCCGCGTTGAGCCGGTTTATCAGTCGTCTTGGTGAGAAGGCCATCCCTTTATATCAGATGCTTAAGAAAACGGATAACTTCGTCTGGAGTGACGCCGCTAATGAAGCGTTTGAGGACTTAAAGCGCCAGCTAGCTAATCCGCCGATTCTCGCTGCTCCGGTTGACAAAGAGCCATTGTTGCTATATGTGGCAGCTAACGCTCGGGCTGTTAGTGTGGCTATTGTGGTGGAGCGCAAGGAGGCAGGAAAGGAATATCCGGTTCAGCGGCCGGTTTACTATATTAGTGAGGTACTCATTGAATCCAAGCAGAGGTACCCGCATTGGCAAAAATTGGTGTATGGGGTCATCAAGGTCATCCCATCACGGTGGTCAGCTCTGCTCCTTTGGGAGATATAATCCAGAATAGGGAGGCAACTGGTCGGATTGCTAAGTGGGCTATCGAGCTCGGGCCTCACGGGTTGAAGTACATACCCCGAACAATGATCAAATCTCAGGCACTTGTGGATTTCATCAATGATTGGACAGAATTACAAGCGCCAGAAGAGAAGTCAGATCACACTTATTGGACTATTCATTTTGATGGGTCCAGGCAATTGGAGGGCTCGGGGGCTGGAGTCGTGTTAACTTCCCCACGAGGTGATAAGTTTTGTTATGTTCTCCGTTTAATGTTCCCTTGCACTAATAATGCAGCTGAATATGAGGCCTTACTCCATGGTCTACGGATGGCTAAGGATATGAATCTCAGTCGAGTTAAATGCTTCGGTGACTCGGATCTGGTGGCTCAACAAGTGTCTGGCACTTGGGATTCCAAGGACCCACTAATGGCAGCATATCGTCGTGAGGTGGATATTGTTGCAGGTCACTTCAAAGATTATCAGGTGGATCATGTGGACCGACGGAAGAATGAAGCGGCAGACGCTTTAAGCCGCCTGGGTTCCCAACGTAAACCGGTTCCACCTAATGTTTTCCTGGACATTTTGCATAATCCGTCCGTCAAGCTCCCTGGTGAAGAGGATTTGGCTGTTCCTGATCCGGAGGCTCAGTTGGTGGCAGCTCTACATGTTATCCCGGATTGGACGGTTCCATATCTGGCGTATATAAACTGGGGCGAGTTACCAGAGGATGAAACTTTGGCCAGACAGATAACCCGGCGGTCCAAGTCCATGACTGTTATCAATGGAGAGTTACATCATTGCAGTGTGACAGGGGTGTTTCAACGCTGTGTATCTCCTGAGGAAGGCCGTGAAATTTTGCGTGAGATCCACGAAGGAGATTGTGGACACCATGCCGGTTCAAAATCTTTGGTGGCCAAGGCGTTTCGTCACGGTTTTTATTGGTTGACAGCTCATGCTGATGTCGAGGACTTGGTTGAAGATGTGATGGCTGTCAGAAATTCTCACGGCGTGTTCATGTACCAGCTCAAGAATTGAGGATGATTCCAATCACCTGGCCGTTTGCAACTTGGGGGCTGGATATGGTTGGACCTTTCAACAGGTCCAAGGACAAGAAGACCCACCTTTTGGTGGCGGTTGATAAGTTCACAAAATGGGTGGAGGCAGAGCCAGTTAGTAAGTGTGATGCAGCCATGGCAGTTCAACTCATCAAAAAGGTGATCTTCCGGTTTGGCTTTCCACACGGCATTATAACAGACAATGGTACCAATCTGTCAAAGGGTGCCATGAAGGAATTCTGTCAACGTGAGCACATCCGGCTTGACGTGTCATCAGTGGCTCACCCCTAGTCCAATGGTCAAGCGGAGAGGGCCAATCAAGAGATCTTGAGAGGCATCAAACCCCGGCTTATGGTTCCTTTGCAATGGATGCTGGGTTGTTGGGTTGAGGAGTTACCTTCAGTGTTATGGAGCATCAATACCACACCCAACAGATCGACGGGCTACACGCCGTTCTTCATGGTTTATGGAGCGGAAGCGGTTCTTCCTAGTGACATCCGTCATGACTCGCCTCGTGTAGCGGCATATGTTGAAGCGGACAACGAGAAGGCACGGCAGGAAGCCCTTGACCTGTTAGATGAGGAGCGTGACATGGCGGCAGCCCGTTTGGCGATTTACCAGCAAGATCTGCGTCGTTATCATAGCCGCCGGGTTAGAACCAGAACCTTTCAAGAAGGAGATTTGGTGCTTCGACTCATCCAGGATCAGACGGATATGCACAAGCTATCCCCCCCTTGGGAAGGGCCTTTTGTGGTCAACAAGGATTTGCACAATGGGTCGTACTACCTAATCGATGTTCGAGAGCGCAAAGACTCACGTAAATCGGAGGAGGAGACCAACCGGCCGTGGAATATTGCTCATCTTCGGCCCTACTATACTTGAGCTACAGTTTCTGTTTATGCACATATTATGACATTGTATATATTATGATCAATATAATAAACCGGAACCTCAGCTAAAGCGGGGTATCTGTTGTTTTCTTACATCACGTGTGGTTGCATGGAGCTTGCAAAGCGGCGTCCGGTTTACCCCTTGATTTAGCTTCTTAAAGCTTGATATGAGATCACTTGGGGGCTTGGTCGTATCCGAACCATAGCTACACCTCTTGATCGGCGCAATGCCACAGCATCATTTGGGAGCATGGTTGAACCCGAACCATGACTACGCCTCTTGATCGGCGTAAAGCCACAGAATCACTTGGGGGCTTGGTCGTATCCGAACCATAGCCATGCCTCTTGATCGGCATAATGCCACAGCATCACTTGGGAGCATGGTCGAACCCGAACCATGACTATGCCTCTTGATCGGCGTAAAGCCACAGAATCACTTGGGGGCTTGGTCGAACCCGAACCATAGCAATGCCTTTTGATTGGCGTAATGCCACAGCATCACTTGGGGGCTTGGTCGAACCCGAACCATAGCAACACCTCTTGATCAAATTTGGGGCCTGGCAGCCCGTGAAAAGCCTCGACTACAACGGTTTTATTTGCCTTTTGCTAAGTTTCTTTTTCTTTTGCTAAGATTTGTGATGTTTTCAAACCAGTGTTTATCAACCCGGTTGGGCTGTCAACTACAAGTTGTCAGTACATGACCAAGTTAAATCCGGAGACTATCAGCCCGGTCTGGTTTTGACTCATAGTCACCAATATGGAATAAGCCGGTGTTTATCACAACCCGGAACGGTTTTGTTGTAAACCGGCATTATATAACAGGAGATACTTTTACTCCGGATTAAGGTTATTACCTTCATTACAAGGTTGGTCAGCCAGAACTATGCCTAAAGGTCGCAGGTATCATATATTTCCATACTTGGTTATCTTTTACAACCTTGGTTATGAAACTTGGTCATATATATAGTTGGGTATCATGACCCGCCCGCTGGTAAACCGCCAGGGCATTTTAAGCTTTTTATCTGCGGGAACAATTGGAATAAATAGCTATGGATTATGAACATCATATCTCAAAGCATGGCGGATTAACACGCATCGGTTGCAGATAAATATGCACGAAGGCATAACAGACCAAGTGTTTTAACTAGCCTATTACAAGGCGTTTCAGTACTCAAAGGAATAATTGTTTCTCAGTAAACATTGCAGTATGGAAGGTTAAACCGGCCACCGGGTTATGATCACTGAGCAGCTTGACCTGACAGCTGCGTGTCATCTTGCACCGGTTCTTCTTCTTCGTCCCTACCCAGTGGCTGGAAGTCAACAGTTGACCAGTCGATCCCAGTTAAAGCTTGGAACACAGCTTCGTCGCTTATAAGGGTGGACGGTTCAATATCAGGGGCATTAGTGTGCTTACGGATTGGAGGGATCAGGCTCTGAGTTTCAAGAGCTGGTGCAGCAACCCGCTTGTTATTGATATCATAACTCGCCTGATAATGTGAAAGATCGGCTTCTTCAGCAAGTTGACAAGCCAGTGGACGTACTTCCCGGTTTATGGCGCGGAGATCTTCAGTGCAAAATTCTGATCCGTCCTCTTTCAAGCTTGGGTAGCCCTTAGCCACGTCCGTCGGATCAAGGTCAGGCACCCATGCTTTTGCCCGAGTTATCGCGGTCAGAGCGCCAGCCCTTGCAGCAGACCTCTTCAACTCTTCTATCCGGGCAGGCAGCATAGATAGCCTATCTAAGGTATCCTTGATCAACGTCGGGGGTGGCTTATTGTGCGAAGCGGTGCAGATAATCTGTTGTGCGCCAGTATAGAGTTGCTCTATCAGCGTGTAGGCAGCTTTCAACTTCTTTTGCACATCTGAGCCCAAATGGCTAATGCGGGTTCCTGTATTATTACAAACATCAATAAACCGGGAACGCATGAGAGGATATGTTGAAAGCATAAAGGAAGGATGCTTACCAAACACAGCAGAGGTCATAGCATGCACTTGCCGCTTTACACCAGTCAGCTCGTCAACCACCGGTTTAAGAGCGGCCTCTGCGTTTTCAGGCCTTTTTATCAAAGCGGCTTTTTCAGTTTCCCAATCCGCCCGCTCTTTGTTGAAGCCCTCTTTCAGTTTTTCCATAGCGCCTAGAGCGCGGGTCAACTCTTCCTTCGCTTTGGAGGCTTCAGATTGCTGGGTTTTGATGTTCTCCTGGAGATCAGCGGTTTGGCTTTCCTTCTTGCTCAGCTCCGCCTGTAAATAGACAGATACATAATGAGTTGACAGTACATATTTGAAGTACCAAGCACATAACAAGTTATGCCCTTAGTACTTGGGGGCTAATGCATATTGGCATTTACTCAGAAATTTTTGCAAGTCCCAAACACAATACAAGTATTAAGCTTGGCACTTGGGGGCTAATGTGTGTTTGAAAAGCTGTTGATATGGGAATTCTTCTACAGTCCGGGTTCATCTTTATAAAGTTAAACCGACCCTTGGGGACTATACCGGCGAAAGAACAGTATGGCAAATTTTAAGGAACCGGTTCGTCTTAACGAGGTAATCCGGTCTCTGGAGGCAAAATATGCAAAGATAAGTTGTGACAAAAGTCCCGGTTTAGATCGGTATCATAAACCGTCACTTGGGGGCTACTAGGAATTGATAAACTACAATTGGACAAAAGAGAAAAATGGTAGTTACCTCATATCGCTCCTTCATCAAGTTTACCAAACTAGCTTCATAGTCATGGCTGGTATACAGACGGTTCAAGAAGCCAGAACGAATATCTTGAACATTGAGGTTGGCGAAGCATGATAAATCGGCATTCCATTTTCCTTTGCCGATAGCAGAGAGATCATCCTTGGCAGTATGCTTTGACAAAGCTACAGGGTTGCCTGGAGTGGAGTGGCCAGTGCCAGTAATCATAACATCATCGTCTTGTTCATCAGCAGCTCTTGCCGAAGTTGTCGGTTTATCAGTGTCCTTCGCTGGACTGACCGGTTTGTCACCAGTTCGGACAGGGCTGGTTGGCCGGTCTGCATGACTTGTAGTATCAACTTGCACTTGTTCAGCAAGGAAATCATGGTCTTGAAGCGGCGGATCGTGAAGCATGGCGTCAGCATCGGTTTGTTCCAGCTCTGGAGTTGTTTCCGGTTCAGCAGCTACATTTTCATCAGCCGGTTTGTTTAACCGAGCTTTCTTGCTGGGTCTTGGCTTGGCGCTGCGAAAAGATAAGACATAAGGATCAGTACAGTATGAAAAGATAACATATCAAGAATAAAGACATGTGCATAACTCACCCAGGAACTGTTTTGAGAGGTGGAAGCTATGTGGTCGAAGACTCGCCAGAGGATGAGTGAGAAGTACCCTAATTTGAATCAGACGGGTTAAGAGGCTGGCGAAAACAACCTGCTTTTGGGCATGAAGTATCAATGGGATAAGAGACCTCTGATCGGCGTTTCCAAACCGGACTGTTCGGTAAACCAGCGGAGGTAACTACCTGGCCGTTGTGCCGGGTTGTACGGCGAGCTTCGTGTTGCTGCGTCTTCAAAAGAAAGTTTGGATCCAAATAAGCAAGAGGGTGAGAAAATTTTACTTTCTGGTTTGCTTGACGGATTTTTGATGTTGGCAGAGGATCTGAATCGGAGGAAAGAATAGTTACCTCTACGTCCTCAGTGTGACTGCCTTCAGCGTCGTCCTGATAATAATCATTGTCAATGAGATGTATGGAAAATAAACCAAGAAAGTCAAGTTCTACCTCTGACTCCGGATTACGCACATTGTCGTCAGCTGGTAGATCGGAGGATGCAGTGGTCCTTCTCTTGGCAGGTTTCTTGACAACCTTGGTCTTTGGACGAACTGGCTTGACCGGTTTGTCTTGCGGTTTTGCCGGTTTATCTTGTGATGGTTTCTTGTTCCAGAATGGATCATCACCCTGTCAGAAAAATAATCACACTTTTAGAGAGTATTTGGACAGAAGCAAATTCAGATACAAAGGATTATATGATTCTTACAGCTGGTGGTTTATTGAAGGTGCAGAAAGGGAGTAGCCCGGTTTGGGCACAGACGGCCTCCGGTTCGTTCAGAATTTTCTTTACAGCCTCAGTGACTTCGTCATCTGTAAGCTGAATGTCAATGTGCCGCTGAGCATCCTTCAAACTCCCCATGTACTCACACATCAAACCGGGGCGCCGGCTTAAGGGCAGAATGCTCCAGCTTATCCAGCAACGAGCAAGATCGACTCCTGTCAAACCGTTCTCTATGAAGGCTCTAAGCTTCGAAAGTTGGGGAGCATAGTTGGCCTGTTCTCTTGTTGTCAGCCTCTGAGGAAACGAGTGTGTGTTGCTCAGGAGTTCAGGGCGGTAACCCGGCAGGGGGTTTTCGTCAGATGGAGAGGTATCCATGCAGTAAAACCAAGTTTGGTTCCAATCTTTAGGGTGACTGTGGAGTTTGGGATGGGGGAAGGTGACTTCTTTTCTCTTCTGAACCGCCATCCCGCCCAGTTCCGTATTGGGTCCATCTAAGAACTCGGTGCGACGGTTTAAATGAAAGAAATCCCTAAACAGTTCGACTGTAGGTTCCTCTTGCAGATAAGCTTCACAGAATACTTGGAAGTGGCAGATATTGGTAACAGAGTTGGGGCCGATGTCTTGAGGGCACAGCTGAAAATTGGCTAGCACATCTCGGAATTTTTTTGAACCGGGAGTGCTAAAACCTCGTCCGAGATGATCAGCAAACACGATTACTTCTCCATCCTTGGGTGTAGGAGGATTTTTGGGCCAGGGACCCTCCAGTGGATGACATCTTTCTTGGCTAGGGCGCCCGTCTTAACAAGGTTGTTTAGTTGCTCCTCGGTTACTCGAGAGGGAGCCCAGTTGCACTCATAAACTTGTTTAGCCATGACAAGGAAAATCTGAAACATGAGTTTTACCGGTTTAAGATTTACAGTGGACAACTATAAAACGGTATGAGGATACTAGCATGTTGGTAAACCGGAGTCTGGCAATGGAACAGTGTAATGCATTGATGGTTCAACAGGGGACTAATGGTATCTACCGGGTCATCCTTTTTTCTATGAGGTTAAACCGGCCAATCTGGTATTCAAAGGGTGCAAGAGAAGGAAGAAACAAGTTTCACATCTTGCTATGGTAATTTCAGATCTACCGCGCATGGGAAAAACAAAATATATTCTGACCTAAATTCCAGTGTATTGAAGGTTCACCAAGATGAGATGAGTTGGATATCAAACAGGTGCTGAAACTGCTAAAGCACGAGATCTATGTAGTTTAAACTACTACCGCACGAGACCTATGTGGTTTTTGGATCTAACCCACGGATATAAACAAGGGAAAAGAAGGGCAGCGACGAACACCGATGAACGACAGAAACCCTAAGCGCAGATCTATGGTAAGAGAAAGGGGAGACTTACGGATGCTGTTGAGCAGCGGCGGCGCGCGAAGGAGCTCTGGTACGTTCAGGTCGATGCAGCGGCCAAAGTTGGTGCAGCGGTCGAAGGTTGACGGCAGCGGCTGAAGTCGAGGGTTCGGGCGTCGTGAGGATGAAGATGAAGCGAAGAGGCACGAGGGGGAAATTGGAAAGACCCCCTGGCCCTAATTATAAGGAGATAAATGACAGATGCGAAAATCGAGGAGCCAGATTTCTGGATAAGGTAATGCTGTCGCCTCGATTGTTGGAGGCTCGTTAATGACAGGTGATGTCACGACGGTTTACCAAGATCCTAGAAGATGATGTCATGGCGGTTTACAAGATTTGAGGATTGACATGAACCAGTTCAAATCAATCTGGGGCCTAATGTTGGGGATATTACCACTGGGCGTAAACCGGCCAGGAGAGGCCGGGTTAACTTCATAAGTAGTTCATCTGTATCTGAAGCCCATGAAGACAGACGGTGATGCTCCATGAAGGCCCAGGGCCCAAAGCCGGTTTAAGGCGTGTAGACACAAACCGGCATTGAGATGTAAACTTGTGTTGTAAGATATACGTAGCAGAGACCGAGCCGGACACGATTATGAGCCGGCCTCGGAGTCTGTAAACCGACGGGCCTCAACCCATGTATATAAGGGGACGACCCGGCGATGGTTCAGGGACAACAGACAACAACTCGAGACTCAGGCAAAGCGTATTCGCTCCCTGGTCATCGAAACCCCATCAGTTCCATCACAACTAGACGTAGGCTTTTACCTTCATCGAAGGGGCCGAACTAGTATAAACTCTCTTACGTCCCTTGTCCGCTTTAACCCCTTCGAGCTAACCCGTATCAATGGCTCCACGACTAAGTCCTTTCCCTAGGACATCTGCCGTGACAAAACCACGACAGGAGGGGTGTGGCGTACCGCAAAACGGGACTCCACGAGATACTGTTCATCTCCACTGTCGACATCCTCTAGTCTCCACAGGCTACTGTTCATCCACCGTCGACCTCCTCTAGCCTCCACCTGCGACTGTTCATCCACGGGCTCCTGTTCATCTAGCCTCCACCGGCTACTGTTCAACCAGCCCTCTCCATCCTGTTCAACCACCCCTCCATGGGCTACTGTTCATCCAGCCCTCCACCGGCTACTGTTCAACCAGCCCTCCACCAGCTACTGTTCAACCAGCCATCCACGGGGTCATCTTCATCCAGCCCTCCACAGGGTCATGTTCATCCACCAGCTCGATCGATCGCGGTACTGTTCATCCAGCGGCAACGGCCTCTACTACCACGGCGTCCATTTCATCCAACCCCCCATTGGGAACTGTTCATCCAAACCCCTCAACAAGGCTCACTGTTCATCCAGAGGCAGTATCGATAGGCTTCAGTTAGCAGCAGTAGCAAAGGAATCATGCTCGGGTTCAATGTAACACCCCGGATGTAATTTTCCATATTTGTAACTCCGACTCTTGCCATTTTCGGCTATGTATTATGATATTCCCTCCGTGGTCGGGTTTTTGTCTTTCGTTTTGCATTTTGTTCATGTCATGCATTTCATATCATGTCATCATGTGCATTGCATTTGCATACGTGTTCGTCTCATGCATCCGAGCATTTTCCCCGTTGTCCGTTTTGCAATCCGGCGCTCCCATCTCCTCCGGTGCACCCCTCTTGTTTCTTTTCGTGTGCGGGTGTCAAACATTCTCGGAATGGACCGAGGCTTGTCAAGTGGCCCTAGTATAACACCGGGAGACCACCGGTCAAGTTTCGTTCCATTTGGAGGTCGTTTGGTACTCCAACGGTTAACCGGGCATCCGCAAAGTCCATTTGTGTGTTGCAGCAAAACCCCCTCTATAAACAGCCCAAAACCCACCAAACTCTCTTCCATGCTCTAGGTCGTTCGATCACGATCGTGTGGGCGAAAACCGCACCTCATTTGGAGCCTCCTAGCTCCCTCTACCTATTTATATGTGAGACCCCCGAAAAATCCCGCACATCAAACCCTAGACCCGCTCCCTCTCCGCCGCCGGACACGTCCGGGCGGAGCCGGACGCGTCCACCGCCGCCCACCGGCCAATCCGGAGCCGACACGTGTCGCCGCCGCCTTC